>NW_025228197.1:107612-117365 GCF_018294505.1 Triticum aestivum | reverse complement strand
TGGTCCATTTCGTGCACTATTACTCAGCGTTTTGGGGTCCCAAAGCGATTTCCACGATTGACAATCCTCGGGGTGCGTTTACATGTCCATCATCGGCACTCACAGTATTGGCCAATTCTGACCCGTTTCATGGACTATTACTCACCGTTTTGGGGCCCCGAAGCGATTTTCACAGTTGTTAAACCCCAAGGTGCGCTTGCGTGTCGGTCATCAACACTCGCAGTTTTGGCCGATTCTGGCCTTTTTCGTGGAATATTACTCACTGTTTTGGGGTCCCGGGTGATTTCCACAATTAACGAACCCTGGGTTGCGTTACGTGTCGATCATCAACACTCGCGGTTTTTCTCGATTCTGACCCGTTTCATGGACTATTACTCAATTTTGGGGTCTCGAAGCGATTTCCATGGTTGTTGAACCCCGGGGCGCGTTTACATGTTGATCATGAACACTCACAAATTTGGCCAATTCTGGTCCGTCTGTTGGACTATTACTCACCATTTTCGAGTCCCGAAGTGATTTCCACGCTTAACGAACCCCGGGGTGCGTTTACGTGTCGGTAATCAACACTCACAATTTTGGCCGATTCTGGTCCATTTCGTGCACTATTACTCAGCGTTTTGGGGTCCCAAAGCGATTTCCACGATTGACAATCCTCGGGGTGCGTTTACATGTCCATCATCGGCACTCACAGTATTGGCCAATTCTGACCCGTTTCATGGACTATTACTCACCGTTTTGGGGCCCCGAAGCGATTTTCACAGTTGTTAAACCCCAAGGTGCGCTTGCGTGTCAGTCATCAACACTCGCAGTTTTGGCCGATTCTGGCCTTTTTCGTGGAATATTACTCACTGTTTTGGGGTCCTGGGTGATTTCCACAATTAACGAACCCTGGGTTGCGTTACGTGTCGATCATCAACACTCGCGGTTTTTCTCGATTCTGACCCGTTTCATGGACTATTACTCAATTTTGGGGTCTCGAAGCGATTTCCATGGTTGTCGAACCCCGGGGCGCGTTTACATGTTGATCATGAACACTCACAAATTTGGCCAATTCTGGTCCGTCTGTTGGACTATTACTCACCATTTTCGAGTCCCGAAGTGATTTCCACGCTTAACGAACCCCGGGGTGCGTTTACGTGTCGGTAATCAACACTCACAATTTTGGCCGATTCTGGTCCATTTCGTGCACTATTACTCAGCGTTTTGGGGTCCCAAAGCGATTTCCACGATTGACAATCCTCGAGGTGCGTTTACATGTCCATCATCGGCACTCACAGTATTGGCCAATTCTGACCCGTTTCATGGACTATTACTCACCGTTTTGGGGCCCCGAAGCGATTTTCACAGTTGTTAAACCCCAAGGTGCGCTTGCGTGTCGGTCATCAACACTCGCAGTTTTGGCCGATTCTGGCCTTTTTCGTGGAATATTACTCACTGTTTTGGGGTCCCGGGTGATTTCCACAATTAACGAACCCTGGGTTGCGTTACGTGTCGATCATCAACACTCACGGTTTTTCTCGATTCTGACCCGTTTCATGGACTATTACTCAATTTTGGGGTCTCGAAGCGATTTCCATGGTTGTCGAACCCCGGGGCGCGTTTACATGTTGATCATGAACACTCACAAATTTGGCCAATTCTGGTCCGTCTGTTGGACTATTACTCACCATTTTCGAGTCCCGAAGTGATTTCCACGCTTAACGAACCCCGGGGTGCGTTTACGTGTCGGTAATCAACACTCACAATTTTGGCCGATTCTGGTCCATTTCGTGCACTATTACTCAGCGTTTTGGGGTCCCAAAGCGATTCCCATGATTGACAATCCTCGGGGTGCGTTTACATGTCCATCATCGGCACTCACAGTATTGGCCAATTCTGACCCGTTTCATGGACTATTACTCACCGTTTTGGGGCCCCGAAGCGATTTTCACAGTTGTTAAACCCCAAGGTGCGCTTGCGTGTCGGTCATCAACACTCGCAGTTTTGGCCGATTCTGGCCTTTTTCGTGGAATATTACTCACTGTTTTGGGGTCCCGGGTGATTTCCACAATTAACGAACCCTGGGTTGCGTTACGTGTCGATCATCAACACTCACGGTTTTTCTCGATTCTGACCCGTTTCATGGACTATTACTCAATTTTGGGGTCTCGAAGCGATTTCCATGGTTGTCGAACCCCGGGGCGCGTTTACATGTTGATCATGAACACTCACAAATTTGGCCAATTCTGGTCCGTCTGTTGGACTATTACTCACTATTTTCGAGTCCCGAAGTGATTTCCACGCTTAACGAACCCCGGGGTGCGTTTACGTGTCGGTAATCAACACTCACAATTTTGGCCGATTCTGGTCCATTTCTGCACTATTACTCAGCGTTTTGGGGTCCCAAAGCGATTTCCACGATTGACAATCCTCGGGGTGCGTTTACATGTCCATCATCGGCACTCACAGTATTGGCCAATTCTGACCCGTTTCATGGACTATTACTCACCGTTTTGGGGCCCCGAAGCGATTTTCACAGTTGTTAAACCCCAAGGTGCGCTTGCGTGTCGGTCATCAACACTCGCAGTTTTGGCCGATTCTGGCCTTTTTCGTGGAATATTACTCACTGTTTTGGGGTCCCGGGTGATTTCCACAATTAACGAACCCTGGGTTGCGTTACGTGTCGATCATCAACACTCACGGTTTTTCTCGATTCTGACCCGTTTCATGAACTATTACTCAATTTTGGGGTCTCGAAGCGATTTCCATGGTTGTCGAACCCCGGGGCGCGTTTACATGTTGATCATGAACACTCACAAATTTGGCCAATTCTGGTCCGTCTGTTGGACTATTACTCACCATTTTCGAGTCCCGAAGTGATTTCCACGCTTAACGAACCCCGGGGTGCGTTTACGTGTCGGTAATCAACACTCACAATTTTGGCTGATTCTGGTCCATTTCGTGCACTATTACTCAGCGTTTTGGGGTCCCAAAGCGATTTCCACGATTGACAATCCTCGGGGTGCGTTTACATGTCCATCATCGGCACTCACAGTATTGGCCAATTCTGACCCGTTTCATGGACTATTACTCACCGTTTTGGGGCCCCGAAGCGATTTTCACAGTTGTTAAACCCCAAGGTGCGCTTGCGTGTCGGTCATCAACACTCGCAGTTTTGGCCGATTCTAGCCTTTTTCGTGGAATATTACTCACTGTTTTGGGGTCCCGGGTGATTTCCACAATTAACGAACCCTGGGTTGCGTTACGTGTCGATCATCAACACTCGCGGTTTTTCTCGATTCTGACCCGTTTCATGGACTATTACTCAATTTTGGGGTCTCGAAGCGATTTCCATGGTTGTCGAACCCCGGGGCGCGTTTACATGTTGATCATGAACACTCACAAATTTGGCCAATTCTGGTCCGTCTGTTGGACTATTACTCACCATTTTCGAGTCCCGAAGTGATTTCCACGCTTAGCGAACCCCGGGGTGCGTTTACGTGTCGGTAATCAACACTCACAATTTTGGCCGATTCTGGTCCATTTCGTGCACTATTACTCAGCGTTTTGGGGTCCCAAAGCGATTTCCACGATTGACAATCCTCGGGGTGCGTTTACATGTCCATCATCGGCACTCACAGTATTGGCCAATTCTGACCCGTTTCATGGACTATTACTCACCGTTTTGGGGCCCCGAAGCGATTTTCACAGTTGTTAAACCCCAAGGTGCGCTTGCGTGTCGGTCATCAACACTCGCAGTTTTGGCCGATTCTGGCCTTTTTCGTGGAATATTACTCACTGTTTTGGGGTCCCGGGTGATTTCCACAATTAACGAACCCTGGGTTGCGTTACGTGTCGATCATCAACACTCACGGTTTTTCTTGATTCTGACCCGTTTCATGGACTATTACTCAATTTTGGGGTCTCGAAGCGATTTCCATGGTTGTCGAACCCCGGGGCGCGTTTACATGTTGATCATGAACACTCACAAATTTGGCCAATTCTGGTCCGTCTGTTGGACTATTACTCACCATTTTCGAGTCTCGAAGTGATTTCCACGCTTAACGAACCCCGGGGTGCGTTTACGTGTCGGTAATCAACACTCACAATTTTGGCCGATTCTGGTCCATTTCGTGCACTAGTACTCAGCGTTTTGGGGTCCCAAAGCGATTTCCACGATTGACAATCCTCGGGGTGCGTTTACATGTCCATCATCGGCACTCACAGTATTGGCCAATTCTGACCCGTTTCATGGACTATTACTCACCGTTTTGGGGCCCCGAAGCGATTTTCACAGTTGTTAAACCCCAAGGTGCGCTTGCGTGTCGGTCATCAACACTCGCAGTTTTGGCCGATTCTGGCCTTTTTCGTGGAATATTACTCACTGTTTTGGGGTCCCGGGTGATTTCTACAATTAACGAACCCTGGGTTGCATTACGTGTCGATCATCAACACTCACGGTTTTCGCCGTTTTGTGGTCCCAAACCGATTTCCACGATTGTCGAACCCCAAGGTGCGCTTACGTGTCGGTCATCCACACTCGCGGTTTTTGTCCATGCTGACCCGTTTCATGGACTATTACTTAGTTTTGGGGTCCCGAAGCGATTTCCATGGTTGTCGAACCCTGGGGTGCGTTTACTTGTCAGTCATCAACACTCACAATTTTTGCCAATTCTGGTCCGTTTCCTGGACTATTACTCACATTTTTCGGGTCCCGAAGTGATTTCCATGACTAACGAAACCCAGGGTGCGTTTACGTGTCGGTCATCAACACTCGTAGTTTTTTGCTGATTCTGGCCCTTTTCGTGGACTATTACTCACTGTTTTGGCGTCCCGGAGTGATTTCCACGATTGATGAACCACAAGGTGCGTTTACGTGTCGGTCATCAACACTCGCTGTTTTTGTTGATTCTGACCCGTTCCATGGACTATTACTCAATATTGGGGTCTCGAAGCGATTTCCATTGTTGTCAAAGCCCGGGATGCCAACACTCATAGTTTTGGCTGATTCTTGACCGTTTCGTGGAGTATAACTCACCGTTTTGGGTTCCCAAAGTGATTTCCATGGTTGTCAAACCCCAAGGTGCGCTTACGTGTCGGTCATCCACACTCGCGATTTTTCTTGATTCTGACCCGTTTCATGGACTATTACTCAATTTTGGGGTCCTGAAGTGATTTCCATGGTTGTCGAACCCCGGGGTGTGTTTAAATGTTGGTCATCAATTTTGGCCAATTTTGGTCCGTCTCTTGGACTATTACTCACCATTTTCGGGTCCCGAAGTGATTTCCACGATTAACGAACCCCGGGGTGCGTTTACGTGTTGGTAATCAACACTCACTATTTTGGCCGATTCTGGTCCATTTCGTGCACTATTACTCAACGTTTTAGGGTCCCAAAGTGATTTCCACGATTGACGATCCATGGGGTGTGTTTACGTGTCCATTGTCAACACTCACAGTATTGGCCAACTCTGACCCGTTTCATGGACTAATACTCACCGTTTTGGGGTCCCGAAGCGATTTCCATAGTTGTTGAACCCCAAGGTGCGCTTACGTGTCGGTCATCAACACTCGCAGTTTTGGCCGATTCTGGCCTGTTTCGTGGACTATTACTCACTCTTTTGGGGTCCCGGGGTGATTTCGACAGTTTACGAACCTTGGGATGCGTTTACGTGTCGATCATCAACAATCGCGGTTTTTGTCGATTCTGACACGTTTCGTGGACTATTACTCACTATTTTGGGGTCCCAAAGCAATTTCCATGATTTTCGAACCCCAAGGTGCGCCTACGTGTTGGTCATCCACACTCGCAGTTTGGGCCGATTTTGGTCTGTTTCCTAGACTATTACTCAGTTTTGGGGTCCCAAAGTGATTTTCACGGTTGAAGAACCCCGGGGTGCATTTACGTGTCGGTCATCAACACTCACAATTTTGGCCAATTCTGGTAAGTTTCTTCGACTATTACTCACTGTTTTCGGATCCCAGAAAGATTTCCACGATTAACGAACCGCAAGGTGCATTCACCGTTTTGGGGCCCCGAAGGGATTTCCATGGTTGTCGAACCCCAAGGTGTGCTTATGTGCTGGCAGTCAAGACTCGCAGTTTGGGCCGATTCTGGCCCGTTTCTTGGATTATTACTCAGTTTTGGGGTCCCAAAGTGATTTCCACGATTGACGAACCTCGCGGTGCGTTTATGTGTTGGTCATCAACACTCGCGGTTTTTGTTGATTCTGACCCGTTTCATGGACTACTACTCTCCGTTTTGGGGTCCCAAAGCGATTTCCATGGTTGTCGAACCCCAAGGCGCGCTTACGTGTCGGTCATTAGCACTCGTAGATTGGGTTGATTTTGGCCCGTTTCTTGGACAATTACTCAGTTTTGTTGTCCCGAAGTGATTTCCACGACTGACGAACCCCGGAGTGCGTTTATGTTTCGGTCATCAACACTCAAAATTTTGGCCAATTTGTGTCCGTTTCGTGGACTATTACTCACCGTTTTCGGGTCCCAGAGCGATTTCCACGATTAACGAACCTTGGGGTGCGTTTACGTGTCGTTCATCAACACTCGTGGTTTTGTCGATTCTCACCCGCTTCATGGACTACTACTCAATTTTGGGGTCCCGAAGCGTTTTCCATGGTTGTCGAACCCTAGGGTGTCAACACTCGCAGTTTTGGGTGATTCTTGCCTGTTTCGTGGACTATTACTCACCATCTTGGGGTCCCAAAGCGATTTCCATGGTTGTCGAACCCCAAGGTGCTCTTTGGTGTCGGTCATCAACACTCGAGGTTTTTCTCGATTCTGACCCGTTTCATGGACTATTACTCAATTTTGGGCCCCCGAAGCGATTTCCATGGTTGTCGAACCCCGGGGAGCGTTTACATGTTGGTCATCAACACTCACAATTTTGGCCAATTCTGGTCCGTCTCTTGGACTATTACTCACCGTTTTCGGGTCCCGAAGTGATTTCCATGATTAACGAACCCCAGGGTGCATTTATGTGTGGGTAATCAACACTCACAATTTTGGCCGATTCTGGTCCATTTCGTGCACTATTACTCAGCGTTTTAGGGTCCCAAAGCGATTTCCACGATTGACGATCCTCGGGGTGCGTTTACCTATCCATCATCAACACTCACAGTATTGGCTAATTCTGACCCGTTTCATGGACTATTACTCACCGTTTTGGGGTCCCGATGCGATTTCCATAGTTGTTGAACCCCAAGGTGCGCTTAAGTGTCGGTCATCAACACTCGCAGTATTGGCCGATTTGTGGCCTGTTTCGTGGACTATTACTCACGTTTTTGGGGTCCCAGGGTGATTTCCACGATTAAAGAACCCTAGGATGCGTTTATTTGTCGATCATCAACAGTCGCGGTTTTTGTCGATTCTGACATATTTCGTGGACTATTACTCACCGTTTTGGGGTCCCAAACCGATTTCCATGATTGTCAAACCCCAAGGTCCGCTTACGTGTCGGTCATCCACACTCAGTCATCAATTTCTAGAAGCAATTTTGGGGTCCAGAAGCAATTTCCATTGTTGTCAAACCCCGGGGTGCGTTTACTTGTCAGTCATCAACACACACAATTGTGGCCAATTCTGGTCCGTCTCTTGGACTATTACTCACCGTTTTCGGGTCCCGAAGTGATTTCCACGACTAATGAACCCCGGGGTGCGTTTACGTCTGGGTAATCAACAGTCACAATTTTGGCCGATTCTGGTCCATTTCGTGCACTATTACTCAGTGTTTTAGGGTCCCAAAGCGATTTCCACGATTGACGATCCTCAGGGTGCGTTTACGTGTCCATCATCAACACTCACAGTATTGGCCAATTCTGACCCGTTTCATGGACCATTACTCACCGTTTTGGGGTCCCAAAGCGATTTCCATAGTTGTTGAACCCCAAGGTGCGCTTACGTGTCGGTCATCAACACTCGCGGTTTTTGTCGATTCTGACATGTTTCGTGTACTATTACTCACCGTTTTGGGGTCCCAAAGCGATTTCCATGATTGTCGAACCCCCAAGGTGCTCTTACGTGTCAGTCATCCACACTCATGGTTTTTCTCGATGCTGACCCGTTTCATGGACTATTACTCTGTTTTGGGGTCCCGAAGCGATTTCCATTGTTGTCAAACCCTGGGGTGCGTTTACTTGCCAGTCATCATCACTCACAATTTTGGCCAATTCTGGTCTGTTTCCTGGACTATTACTCACCGTTTCGGGTCCCGAAGTGATTTCCATGACTAACAAAACCCGGGGTGCGTTTACGTGTCGGTCATCAACACTCATAGTTTTGGCTGATTCTTGCCCGTTTCATGGACTATTACTCTCCGTTTTGGGGTCCCAAAGTGATTTCCATGGTTGTCGAACCCCAAGGTGCGCTTACGTGTCGGTCATCAACACTCGCGGTTTTTCTCGATTCTTACCCGTTTCATGGACTATTACTCAATTTTGGGGTCTCGAAGCGATTTCCATGGTTGTCGAACCACGGGGCGCGTTTACATGTTGATCATGAACACACACAAATTTGGGAAATTCCGGTCCGTCTGTTGGACTATTACTCACCATTTTCGAGTCCCGAAGTGATTTCCACGCTTAGCGAACCCCGGGGTGCGTTTACGTGTCGGTAATCAACACTCACAATTTTGGCCGATTCTGGTCCATTTCATGCACTATTACTCAGTACTCAGCATTTGGGGTCCCAAAGCGATTTCCCCGATTGGCAATCCTCGGGGTGTGTTTACATGTCCATCATCGGCACTCATAGTATTGCCTAATTCTGACCCGTTTCATGGACTATTACTCACCGTTTTGGGGTCCCGAAGCGATTTTCATAGTTGTTAAACCCCAAGGTGTGCGTGCGTGTCGGTCATCAACACTCGCAGTTTTGGCCGATTCTGGCCTTTTTCGTGGACTATTACTCACTGTTTTGGGGTCCCGGGTGATTTCCACAATTAACGAACCCTGGGATGCGTTATGGTCGATCATCAAAGCTCACGGTTTTTGTCGATTCTGACATGCTTCGTGGACTATTACTCACCGTTTTGGGGTCCCAAACCGATTTCCATGATTGTCGAACCCCAAGGTCCGCTTACGTGTCGGTCATCCACACTCGCGGTTTTTGTCGATGCTGACCCGTTTCATGGACTATTACTCAGTTTTGGGGTCCAGAAGCGATTTCCATTGTTATCGAATCCCGGGGTGCGTTTACTTGTCAGTCATCAACACACACAATTGTGGCCAATTCTGGTCCGTCTCTTGGACTATTACTCACCGTTTTCGGGTCCCGAAGTGATTTCCACGACTAATGAACCCCGGGGTGTGTTTACGTCTGGGTAGTCAACAGTCACAATTTTGGCCGATTCTGGTCCATTTCGTGCACTATTACTCAGTGTTTTAGGGTCCCAAAGCGATTTCCACGATTGACGATCCTCAGGGTGCGTTTACGTGTCCATCATCAACACTCACAGTATTGGCCAATTCTGACCCGTTTCATGGACCATTACTCACCGTTTTGGGGTCCCAAAGCGATTTCCATAGTTGTTGAACCCCAAGGTGCGCTTACGTGTCGGTCATCAACACTCGCGGTTTTTGTCGATTCTGACATGTTTCGTGTACTATTACTCACCGTTTTGGGGTCCCAAAGCGATTTCCATGATTGTCGAACCCCCAAGGTGCTCTTACGTGTCAGTCATCCACACTCATGGTTTTTCTCGATGCTGACCCGTTTCATGGACTATTACTCTGTTTTGGGGTCCCGAAGCGATTTCCA
>NW_025228197.1:105569-107103 GCF_018294505.1 Triticum aestivum | reverse complement strand
CATGACTAACAAAACCCGGGGTGCGTTTACGTGTCGGTCATCAACACTCATAGTTTTGGCTGATTCTTGCCCGTTTCATGGACTATTACTCTCCGTTTTGGGGTCCCAAAGTGATTTCCATGGTTGTCGAACCCCAAGGTGCGCTTACGTGTCGGTCATCAACACTCGCGGTTTTTCTCGATTCTTACCCGATTCATGGACTATTACTCAATTTTGGGGTCTCGAAGCGATTTCCATGGTTGTCGAACCACGGGGCGCGTTTACATGTTGATCATGAACACACACAAATTTGGCAAATTCCGGTCCGTCTGTTGGACTATTACTCACCATTTTCGAGTCCCGAAGTGATTTCCACGCTTAGCGAACCCCGGGGTGCGTTTACGTGTCGGTAATCAACACTCACAATTTTGGCCGATTCTGGTCCATTTCATGCACTATTACTCAGTACTCAGCATTTGGGGTCCCAAAGCGATTTCCCCGATTGGCAATCCTCGGGGTGTGTTTACATGTCCATCATCGGCACTCATAGTATTGCCTAATTCTGACCCGTTTCATGGACTATTACTCACCGTTTTGGGGTCCCGAAGCGATTTTCATAGTTGTTAAACCCCAAGGTGTGCGTGCGTGTCGGTCATCAACACTCGCAGTTTTGGCCGATTCTGGCCTTTTTCGTGGACTATTACTCACTGTTTTGGGGTCCCGGGTGATTTCCACAATTAATGAACCCTGGGATGCGTTATGGTCGATCATCAAAGCTCACGGTTTTTGTCGATTCTGACATGCTTCGTGGACTATTACTCACCGTTTTGGGGTCCCAAACCGATTTCCATGATTGTCGAACCCCAAGGTCCGCTTACGTGTCGGTCATCCACACTCGCGGTTTTTGTCGATGCTGACCCGTTTCATGGACTATTACTCAGTTTTGGGGTCCAGAAGCGATTTCCAGTGTTATCGAATCCCAGGGTGCGTTTACTTGTCAGTCATCAACACACACAATTGTGGCCAATTCTGGTCCATCTCTTGGACTATTACTCACCGTTTTCGGGTCCCGAAGTGATTTCCACGACTAATGAACCCCGGGGTGCGTTTACGTCTGTGTAGTCAACAGTCACAATTTTGGCCGATTCTGGTCCATTTCGTGCACTATTACTCAGTGTTTTAGGGTCCCAAAGCGATTTCCACGATTGACGATCCTCAGGGTGCGTTTACGTGTCCATCATCAACACTCACAGTATTGGCCAATTCTGACCCGTTTCATGGACCATCACTCACCGTTTTGGGGTCCCAAAGTGATTTCCATAGTTGTTGAACCCCAAGGTGCGCTTACGTGTCGGTCATCAACACTCGCGGTTTTTGTCGATTCTGACATGTTTCGTGTACTATTACTCACCGTTTTGGGGTCCCAAAGCGATTTCCATGATTGTCGAACCCCCAAGGTGCTCTTACGTGTCAGTCATCCACACTCATGGTTTTTCTCGATGCTGACCCGTTTCATGGACTATTACTCTGTTTTGGGGTCCCGAAGCGATTTCCA
>NW_025228197.1:102561-105510 GCF_018294505.1 Triticum aestivum | reverse complement strand
GTTGTCAAACCCTGGGGTGCGTTTACTTGCCAGTCATCATCACTCACAATTTTGGCCAATTCTGGTCTGTTTCCTGGACTATTACTCACCGTTTCGGGTCCCGAAGTGATTTCCATGACTAACAAAACCCGGGGTGCGTTTACGTGTCGGTCATCAACACTCATAGTTTTGGCTGATTCTTGCCCGGTTCATGGACTATTACTCTCCGTTTTGGGGTCCCAAAGTGATTTCCATGGTTGTCGAACCCCAAGGTGCGCTTACGTGTCGGTCATCAACACTCGCGGTTTTTCTCGATTCTTACCCGTTTCATGGACTATTACTCAATTTTGGGGTCTCGAAGCGATTTCCATGGTTGTCGAACCACGGGGCGCGTTTACATGTTGATCATGAACACACACAAATTTGGCAAATTCCGGTCCATCTGTTGGACTATTACTCACCATTTTCGAGTCCCGAAGTGATTTCCACGCTTAGCGAACCCCGGGGTGCGTTTACGTGTCGGTAATCAACACTCACAATTTTGGCCGATTCTGGTCCATTTCATGCACTATTACTCAGTACTCAGCATTTGGGGTCCCAAAGCGATTTCCCCGATTGGCAATCCTCGGGGTGTGTTTACATGTCCATCATCGGCACTCATAGTATTGCCTAATTCTGACCCGTTTCATGGACTATTACTCACTGTTTTCGGGTCCCGAAGCGATTTTCATAGTTGTTAAACCCCAAGGTGTGCGTGCGTGTCGGTCATCAACACTCGCAGTTTTGGCCGATTCTGGCCTTTTTCGTGGACTATTACTCACTGTTTTGGGGTCCCGGGTGATTTCCACAATTAACGAACCCTGGGATGCATTATGGTCGATCATCAACGCTCACGGTTTTTGTCGATTCTGACATGCTTCGTGGACTATTACTCACCGTTTTGGGGTCCCAAACCGATTTCCATGATTGTCGAACCCCAAGGTCCACTTACGTGTCGGTCATCCACACTCGCGGTTTTTGTCGATGCTAACCTGTTTCATGGACTATTACTCAGTTTTGGGGTCCAGAAGCGATTTCCATTGTTGTCGAACCCCGGGGTGCGTTTACTTGTCAGTCATCAACACACACAATTGTGGCCAATTCTGGTCCGTCTCTTGGACTATTACTCACCGTTTTCGGGTCCCGAAGTGATTTCCACGACTAATGAACCCCGGGGTGCGTTTACGTCTGGGTAATCAATAGTCACAATTTTGGCCGATTCTGGTCCATTTCGTGCACTATTACTCAGTGTTTTAGGGTCCCAAAGCGATTTCCACGATTGACGATCCTCAGGGTGCGTTTACGTGTCCATCGTCAACACTCACAGTATTGGCCAATTCTGACCCGTTTCATGGACCATTACTCACCGTTTTGGGGTCCCAAAGCGATTTCCATAGTTGTTGAACCCCAAGGTGCGCTTATGTGTCGGTCATCAACACTCGCGGTTTTTGTCGATTCTGACATGTTTCGTGTACTATTACTCGCCATTTTGGGGTCCCAAAGCGATTTCCATGATTGTCGAACCCCCAAGGTGCTCTTACGTATCAGTCATCCACACTCATGGTTTTTGTCGATGCTGACCCGTTTCATGGACTATTACTCTGTTTTGGGGTCCCAAAGCGATTTCCATTGTTGTCAAACCCTGGGGTGCGTTCACTTGCCAGGATCATCACTCACAATTTTGGCCAATTCTGGTCTGTTTCCTGGACTATTACTCACCGTTTCGGGTCCCGAAGTGATTTCCATGACTAACAAAACCCGGGGTGCGTTTACGTGTCGGTCATCAACACTCATAGTTTTAACTGATTCTTGCCCGTTTCATGGACTATTAATCTCCGTTTTGGGGTCCCAAAATGATTTCCATGGTTGTCGAACCCCAAGGTGCGCTTACGTGTCGGTCATCAACACTCGCGGTTTTTCTCGATTCTTACCCGTTTCATGGACTATTACTCAATTTTGGGGTCTCGAAGCGATTTCCATGGTTGTCGAACCACGGGGCGCGTTTACATGTTGATCATGAACACTCACAAATTTGGCCAATTCCGGTCCGTCTGTTGGACTATTACTCACCATTTTTGAGTCCCGAAGTGATTTCCACGCTTAGCGAACCCCGGGGTGCCTTTACATGTCGGTAATCAACACTCACAATTTTGGCCGATTCTGGTCCATTTCATGCACTATTACTCAGTACTCAGCATTTGGGGTCCCAAAACGATTTCCCCGATTGGCAATCCTTGGGGTGTGTTTACATGTCCATCATCGGCACTCATAGTATTGCCTAATTCTGACCCGTTTCATGGACTATTACTCACCGTTTTGGGGTCCCGAAGCGATTTTCATAGTTGTTAAACCCCAAGGTGTGCGTGCGTGTCGGTCATCAACACTCGCAGTTTTGGCCGATTCTGGCCTTTTTCGTGGACTATTACTCACTGTTTTGGGGTCCCGGGTGATTTCCACAATTAACGAACCCTGGGATGCGTTATGGTCGATCATCAACGCTCACGGTTTTTGTCGATTCTGACATGCTTCGTGGACTATTACTCACCGTTTTGGGGTCCCAAACCGATTTCCATGATTGTCGAACCCCAAGGTCCGCTTACGTGTCGGTCATCCACACTCGCGGTTTTTGTCGATGCTGACCCGTTTCATGGACTATTACTCAGTTTTGGGGTCCAGAAGCGATTTCCATTGTTGTCGAACCCCAGGGTGCGTTTACTTGTCAGTCATCAACACACACAATTGTGGCCAATTCTGGTCCGTCTCTTGGACTATTACTCACCGTTTTCGGGTCCCGAAGTGATTTCCACGACTAATGAACCCCGGGGTGCGTTTACGTCTGGGTAATCAACAGTCACAATTTTGGCCGATTCTGGTCCATTTCGTGCACTATTACTCAGTGTTTTAGGGTCCCAAAGCGATTTCCACGATTGA
>NW_025228197.1:101870-102416 GCF_018294505.1 Triticum aestivum | reverse complement strand
ATTGACGATCCTCAGGGTGCGTTTACGTGTCCATCGTCAACACTCATAGTATTGGCCAATTCTGACCCGTTTCATGGACCATTACTCACCGTTTTGGGGTCCCAAAGCGATTTCCATAGTTGTTGAACCCCAAGGTGCGCTTACGTGTCGGTCATCAACACTCGCGGTTTTTGTCGATTCTGACATGTTTCGTGTACTATTACTCACCATTTTGGGGTCCCAAAGCGATTTCCATGATTGTCGAACCCCCAAGGTGCTCTTACGTGTCAGTCATCCACACTCATGGTTTTTGTCGATGCTGACCCGTTTCATGGACTATTACTCTGTTTTGGGGTCCCAAAGCGATTTCCATTGTTGTCAAACCCTGGGGTGCGTTCACTTGCGAGTCATCATCACTCACAATTTTGGCCAATTCTGGTCTGTTTCCTAGACTATTACTCACTGTTTCGGGTCCCGAAGTGATTTCCATGACTAACGAAACCCGGGGTGCGTTTACGTGTCGGTCATCAACACTCATAGTTTTGGCTGATTCTTGCCCGTTTCATG
>NW_025228197.1:90496-101775 GCF_018294505.1 Triticum aestivum | reverse complement strand
GGTCCCAAAATGATTTCCATGGTTGTCGAACCCCAAGGTGCGGTTACGTGTCGGTCAGCAACACTCGCGGTTTTTCTCGATTCTTACCCGTTTCATGGACTATGACTCAATTTTGGGGTCTCGAAGCGATTTCCATGGTTGTCGAACCTCGGGGTGCGTTTACATGTTGATCATGAACACTCACAAATTTGGCCAATTCCGGTCCGTCTGTTGGACTATTACTCACCATTTTCGAGTCCCGAAGTGATTTCCACGCTTAGCGAACCCCGGGGTGCGTTTACGTGTCGGTAATCAACACTCACAATTTTAGCCGATTCTGGTCCATTTCGTGCACTATTACTCAGCATTTGGGGTCCCAAAGCGATTTCCCCGATTGGCAATCCTCGGGGTGTGTTTGCATGTCCATCATAGGCACTCACAGTATTGCCTAATTCTGACCCGTTTCATGGACTATTACTCACCGTTTTGGGGTCCCGAAGCGATTTTCATAGTTGTTAAACCCCAAGGTGTGTGTGCGTGTCGGTCATCGACACTCGCAGTTTTGGCTGATTCTGGCCTTTTTCGTGGACTATTACTCACTGTTTTGGGGTCCCGGGTGATTTCCACAATTAACGAACCCTGGGATGCGTTATGGTCGATCATCAACGCTCACGGTTTTTGTCGATTCTGACATGCTTCGTGGACTATTCCTCACCGTTTGGGGTCCCAAACCGATTTCCATGATTGTCGAACCCCAAGGTCCGCTTACGTGTCGGTCATCCACACTCGCGGTTTTTGTCGATGCTGACCCGTTTCATGGACTATTACTCAGTTTTGGGGTCCAGAAGCGATTTCCATTGTTGTCGAACCCCGGGGTGCGTTTACTTGTCAGTCATCAACACACACAATTGTGGCCAATTCTGGTCCGTCTCTTGGACTATTACTCACCGTTTTCGGGTCCCGAAGTGATTTCCACGACTAATGAACCCCGGGGTGCGTTTACGTCTGGGTAATCAACAGTCACAATTTTGGCCGATTCTGGTCCATTTCGTGCACTATTACTCAGTGTTTTAGGGTCCCAAAGCGATTTCCACGATTGACGATCCTCAGGGTGCGTTTACGTGTCCATCGTCAACACTCATAGTATTGGCCAATTCTGACCCGTTTCATGGACCATTACTCATCGTTTTGGGGTCCCAAAGCGATTTCCATAGTTGTTGAACCCCAAGGTGCGCTTACGTGTCGGTCATCAACACTCGCGGTTTTTGTCGATTCTGACATGTTTCGTGTACTATTACTCACCATTTTGGGGTCCCAAAGCGATTTCCATGATTGTCGAACCCCCAAGGTGCTCTTACGTGTCAGTCATCCACACTCATGGTTTTTGTCGATGATGACCCGTTTCATGGACTATTACTCTGTTTTGGGGTCCCAAAGCGATTTCCATTGTTGTCAAACCCTGGGGTGCGTTCACTTGTGAGTCATCATCACTCACAATTTTGGCCAATTCTGGTCTGTTTCCTAGACTATTACTCACCGTTTCGGGTCCCGAAGTGATTTCCATGACTAACGAAACCCGGTGTGCGTTTACGTGTCGGTCATCAACACTCATAGTTTTGGCTGATTCTTGCCCGTTTCATGGACTATTACTCTCTGTTTTGGGGTCCCAAAATGATTTCCATGGTTGTCGAACCCCAAGGTGCGGTTACGTGTCGGTCATCAACACTCGCAGTTTTTCTCGATTCTTACCCGTTTCATGGACTATGACTCAATTTTGGGGTCTCGAAGCGATTTCCATGGTTGTCGAACCCCGGGGCGCGTTTACATGTTGATCATGAACACTCACAAATTTGGCCAATTCCGGTCCGTCTGTTGGACTATTACTCACCATTTTCGAGTCCCGAAGTGATTTCCACGCTTAGCGAACCCCGGGGTGCGTTTACGTGTCGGTAATCAACACTCACAATTTTGGCCGATTCTGGTCCATTTCGTGCACTATTACTCAGCATTTGGGGTCCCAAAGCGATTTCCCCGATTAGCAATCCTCGGGGTGTGTTTACATGTCCATCATCGGCACTCACAGTATTGCCTAATTCTGACCCGTTTCATGGACTATTACTCACCGTTTTGGGGTCCCGAAGCGATTTTCATAGTTGTTAAACCCCAAGGTGCGCTTGCGTGTCGGTCATCAACACTCGCAGTTTTGGCCGATTCTGGCCTTTTTCGTGGACTATTACTCACTGTTTTGGGGTCCCGGGTGATTTCCACAATTAACGAACCCTGGGATGCGTTATGGTCGATCATCAACGCTCACGGTTTTTGTCGATTCTGACATGCTTCGTGGACTATTACTCACCGTTTTGGGGTCCCAAACCGATTTCCATGATTGTCGAACCCCAAGGTCCGCTTACGTGTCGGTCATCCACACTCGCGGTTTTTGTCGATGCTGACCCGTTTCATGGACTATTACTCAGTTTTGGGGTCCAGAAGCGATTTCCATTGTTGTCGAACCCCGGGGTGCGTTTACTTGTCAGTCATCAACACACACAATTGTGGCCAATTCTGGTCCGTCTCTTGGACTATTACTCACCGTTTTCGGGTCCCGAAGTGATTTCCACGACTAATGAACCCCGGGGTGCGTTTACGTATGGGTAATCAACAGTCACAATTTTGGCCGATTCTGGTCCATTTCGTGCACTATTACTCAGTGTTTTAGGGTCCCAAAGCGATTTCCACGATTGACGATCCTCAGGGTGCGTTTACGTGTCCATCGTCAACACTCATAGTATTGGCCAATTCTGACCCGTTTCATGGACCATTACTCACCGTTTTGGGGTCCCAAAGCGATTTCCATAGTTGTTGAACCCCAAGGTGCGCTTACGTGTCGGTCATCAACACTCGCGGTTTTTGTCGATTCTGACATGTTTCATGTACTATTACTCACCGTTTTGGGGTCCCAAAGCGATTTCCATGATTGTCGAACCCCCAAGGTGCTCTTACGTGTCAGTTATCCACACTCATGGTTTTTGTCGATGCTGACCCGTTTCATGGACTATTACTCTGTTTTGGGGTCCCGAAGCGATTTCCATTGTTGTCAAACCCTGGGGTGCGTTTACTTGCCAGTCATCATCACTCACAATTTTGGCCAATTCTGGTCTGTTTCCTGGACTATTACTCACCGTTTCGGGTCCCGAAGTGATTTCCATGACTAACGAAACCCGGGGTGCGTTTACGTGTCGGTCATCAACACTCATAGTTTTGGCTGATTCTTGCCTGTTTCATGGACTATTACTCTCCGTTTTGGGGTCCCAAAGTGATTTCCATGGTTGTCGAACCCTAAGGTGCGCTTACGTGTCGGTCATCAACACTCGCGGTTTTTCTCGATTCTTACCCGTTTCATGGACTATTACTCAATTTTGGGGTCTCGAAGCGATTTCCATGGTTGTCGAACCCCGGGGCGTGTTTACATGTTGATCATGAACACTCACAAATTTGGCCAATTCCGGTCCGTCTGTTGGACTATTACTCACCATTCTCGAGTCCCGAAGTGATTTCCACGCTTAGCGAACCCCGGGGTGCGTTTACGTGTCGGTAATCAACACTCACAATTTTGGCCGATTCTGGTCCATTTCGTGCACTATTACTCAGCATTTGGGGTCCCAAAGTGATTTCCCCGATTGGCAATCCTCGGGGTGTGTTTACATGTCCATCATCGGCACTCACAGTATTGCCTAATTCTGACCCATTTCATGGACTATTACTCACCGTTTTGGGGTCCCGAAGCGATTTTCATAGTTGTTAAACCCCAAGGTGCGCTTGCGTGTCGGTCATCAACACTCGCAGTTTTGGCCGATTCTGGCCTTTTTCGTGGAATATTACTCACTGTTTTGGGGTCCCGGGTGATTTCCACAATTAACGAACCCTGGGTTGCGTTACGTGTCGATCATTAACACTCACGGTTTTTGTCGATTCTGACATGTTTCGTGGACTATTACTCACCGTTTTGGGGTCCCAAACCGATTTCCATGATTGTCGAACCCCAAGGTCCGCTTACGTGTCGGTCATCCACACTCGCGGTTTTTGTCGATGCTGACCCGTTTCATGGACTATTACTCAGTTTTGGGGTCCAGAAGCGATTTCCATTGTTGTCGAACCCCGGGGTGCGTTTACTTGTCAGTCATCAACACACACAATTGTGGCCAATTCTGGTCCGTCTCTTGGACTATTACTCACCGTTTTCGGGTCCCGAAGTGATTTCCACGACTAATGAACCCCGGGGTGCGTTTACGTCTGGGTAATCAACAGTCACAATTTTGGCCGATTCTGTTCCATTTCGTGCACTATTACTCAGTGTTTTAGGGTCCCAAAGCGATCTCCACGATTGACGATCCTCAGGGTGCGTTTACGTGTCCATCGTCAACACTCACAGTATTGGCCAATTCTGACCCGTTTCATGGACCATTACTCACCGTTTTGGTGTCCCAAAGCGATTTCCATAGTTGTTGAACCCCAAGGTGCGCTTACGTGTCGGTCATCAACACTCGCGGTTTTTGTCGATTGTGACATGTTTCATGTACTATTAGTCACCGTTTTGGGGTCCCAAAGCGATTTCCATGATTGTCGAACCCCCAAGGTGCTCTTACGTGTCAGTCATCCACACTCATGGTTTTTGTCGATGCTGACCCGTTTCATGGACTATTACTCTGTTTTGGGGTCCCGAAGCGATTTCCATTGTTGTCAAACCCTGGGGTGCGTTTACTTGCCAGTCATCATCACTCACAATTTTGGCCAATTCTGGTCTGTTTCCTGGACTATTACTCACCGTTTCGGGTCCCGAAGTGATTTCCATGACTAACGAAACCCGGGGTGCGTTTACGTGTCGGTCATCAACACTCATAGTTTTGGCTGATTCTTGCCTGTTTCATGGACTATTACTCTCCGTTTTGGGGTCCCAAAGTGATTTCCATGGTTGTCGAACCCTAAGGTGCGCTTACGTGTCGGTCATCAACACTCGCGGTTTTTCTCGATTCTTACCCGTTTCATGGACTATTACTCAATTTTGGGGTCTCGAAGCGATTTCCATGGTTGTCGAACCCCGGGGCGCGTTTACATGTTGATCATGAACACTCACAAATTTGGCCAATTCCGGTCCGTCTGTTGGACTATTACTCACCATTCTCGAGTCCCGAAGTGATTTCCACGCTTAGCGAACCCCGGGGTGCGTTTACGTGTCGGTAATCAACACTCACAATTTTAGCCGATTCTGGTCCATTTCGTGCACTATTACTCAGCATTTGGGGTCCCAAAGCGATTTCCCCGATTGGCAATCCTCGGGGTGTGTTTACATGTCCATCATCGGCACTCACAGTATTGCCTAATTCTGACCCGTTTCATGGACTATTACTCACCGTTTTGGGGTCCCGAAGCGATTTTCATAGTTGTTAAACCCCAAGGTGCGCTTGCGTGTCGGTCATCAACACTCGCAGTTTTGGCCGATTCTGGCCTTTTTCGTGGAATATTACTCACTGTTTTGGGGTCCCGGGTGATTTCCACAATTAACGAACCCTGGGTTGCGTTACGTGTCGATCATTAACACTCACGGTTTTTGTCGATTCTGACATGTTTCGTGGACTATTACTCACCGTTTTGGGGTCCCAAACCGATTTCCATGATTGTCGAACCCCAAGGTCCGCTTACGTGTCGGTCATCCACACTCGCGGTTTTTGTCGATGCTGACCCGTTTCATGGACTATTACTCAGTTTTGGGGTCCAGAAGCGATTTCCATTGTTGTCGAACCCCGGGGTGCGTTTACTTGTCAGTCATCAACACACACAATTGTGGCCAATTCTGGTCCGTCTCTTGGACTATTACTCACCGTTTTCGGGTCCCGAAGTGATTTCCACGACTAATGAACCCCGGGGTGCGTTTACGTCTGGGTAATCAACAGTCACAATTTTGGCCGATTCTGTTCCATTTCGTGCACTATTACTCAGTGTTTTAGGGTCCCAAAGCGATTTCCACGATTGACGATCCTCAGGGTGCGTTTACGTGTCCATCATCAACACTCACAGTATTGGCCAATTCTGACCCGTTTCATGGACCATTACTCACCGTTTTGGGGTCCCAAAGCGATTTCCATAGTTGTTGAACCCCAAGGTGCGCCTACGTGTCGGTCATCAACACTCGCGGTTTTTGTCGATTCTGACATGTTTCATGTACTATTACTCACCGTTTTGGGGTCCCAAAGCGATTTCCATGATTGTCGAACCCCCAAGGTGCTCTTACGTGTCAGTCATCCACACTCATGGTTTTTGTCGATGCTGACCCGTTTCATGGACTATTACTCTGTTTTGGGGTCCCGAAGCGATTTGCATTGTTGTCAAACCCTGGGGTGCGTTTACTTGCCAGTCATCATCACTCACAATTTTGGCCAATTCTGGTCTGTTTCCTGGACTATTACTCACCGTTTCGGGTCCCGAAGTGATTTCCATGACTAACGAAACCCGGGGTGCGTTTACGTGTCGGTCATCAACACTCATAGTTTTGGCTGATTCTTGCCTGTTTCATGGACTATTACTCTCCGTTTTGGGGTCCCAAAGTGATTTCCGTGGTTGTCGAACCCTAAGGTGCGCTTACGTGTCGGTCATCAACACTCGCGGTTTTTCTCGATTCTTACCCGTTTCATGGACTATTACTCAATTTTGGGGTCTCGAAGCGATTTCCATGGTTGTCGAACCCCGGGGCGCGTTTACATGTTGATCATGAACACTCACAAATTTTGCCAATTCCGGTCCGTCTGTTGGACTATTACTCACCATTCTCGAGTCTCGAAGTGATTTCCACGCTTAGCGAACCCCGGGGTGCGTTTACGTGTCGGTAATCAACACTCACAATTTTGGCCGATTCTGGTCCATTTCGTGCACTATTACTCAGCATTTGGGGTCCCAAAGCGATTTCCCCGATTGGCAATCCTTGGGGTGTGTTTACATGTCCATCATCGGCACTCACAGTATTGCCTAATTCTGACCCGTTTCATGGACTATTACTCACCGTTTTGGGGTCCCAAAGCGATTTTCATAGTTGTTAAACCCCAAGGTGCGCTTGCGTGTCGGTCATCAACACTCGCAGTTTTGGCCGATTCTGGCCTTTTTCGTGGAATATTACTCACTGTTTTGGGGTCCCGGGTGATTTCCACAATTAACGAACCCTGGGTTGCGTTACGTGTCGATCATTAACACTCACGGTTTTTGTCGATTCTGACATGTTTCGTGGACTATTACTCACCGTTTTGGGGTCCCAAACCGATTTCCATGATTGTCGAACCCCAAGGTCCGCTTACGTGTCGGTCATCCACACTCGCGGTTTTTGTCGATGCTGACCCGTTTCATGGACTATTACTCAGTTTTGGGGTCCAGAAGCGATTTCCATTGTTGTCGAACCCCGGGGTGCGTTTACTTGTCAGTCATCAACACACACAATTGTGGCCAATTCTGGTCCGTCTCTTGGACTATTACTCACCGTTTTCGGGTCCCGAAGTGATTTCCACGACTAATGAACCCCGGGGTGCGTTTACGTCTGGGTAATCAACAGTCACAATTTTGGCCGATTCTGTTCCATTTCGTGCACTATTACTCAGTGTTTTAGGGTCCCAAAGCGATCTCCACGATTGACGATCCTCAGGGTGCGTTTACGTGTCCATCGTCAACACTCACAGTATTGGCCAATTCTGACCCGTTTCATGGACCATTACTCACCGTTTTGGTGTCCCAAAGCGATTTCCATAGTTGTTGAACCCCAAGGTGCGCTTACGTGTCGGTCATCAACACTCGCGGTTTTTGTCGATTGTGACATGTTTCATGTACTATTAGTCACCGTTTTGGGGTCCCAAAGCGATTTCCATGATTGTCGAACCCCCAAGGTGCTCTTACGTGTCAGTCATCCACACTCATGGTTTTTGTCGATGCTGACCCGTTTCATGGACTATTACTCTGTTTTGGGGTCCCGAAGCGATTTCCATTGTTGTCAAACCCTGGGGTGCGTTTACTTGCCAGTCATCATCACTCACAATTTTGGCCAATTCTGGTCTGTTTCCTGGACTATTACTCACCGTTTCGGGTCCCGAAGTGATTTCCATGACTAACGAAACCCGGGGTGCGTTTACGTGTCGGTCATCAACACTCATAGTTTTGGCTGATTCTTGCCCGTTTCATGGACTATTACTCTCCGTTTTGGGGTCCCAAAGTGATTTCCATGGTTGTCGAACCCTAAGGTGCGCTTACGTGTCGGTCATCAACACTCGCGGTTTTTCTCGATTCTTACCCGTTTCATGGACTATTACTCAATTTTGGGGT
Source organism: Triticum aestivum (assembly GCF_018294505.1). Taxonomy (NCBI): domain Eukaryota; kingdom Viridiplantae; phylum Streptophyta; class Magnoliopsida; order Poales; family Poaceae; genus Triticum; species Triticum aestivum. The sequence goes on along the minus strand of NW_025228197.1, from coordinate 93,444 downwards.
CTCGAAGCGATTTCCATGGTTGTCGAACCCCGGGGCGCGTTTACATGTTGATCATGAACACTCACAAATTTGGCCAATTCCGGTCCGTCTGTTGGACTATTACTCACCATTCTCGAGTCCCGAAGTGATTTCCACGCTTAGCGAACCCCGGGGTGCGTTTACGTGTCGGTAATCAACACTCACAATTTTGGCCGATTCTGGTCCATTTCGTGCACTATTACTCAGCATTTGGGGTCCCAAAGCGATTTCCCCGATTGGCAATCCTCGGGGTGTGTTTACATGTCCATCATCGGCACTCACAGTATTGCCTAATTCTGACCCGTTTCATGGACTATTACTCACCGTTTTGGGGTCCCAAAGCGATTTTCATAGTTGTTAAACCCCAAGGTGCGCTTGCGTGTCGGTCATCAACACTCGCAGTTTTGGCCGATTCTGGCCTTTTTCGTGGAATATTACTCACTGTTTTGGGGTCCCGGGAGATTTCCACAATTAACGAACCCTGGGTTGCGTTACGTGTCGATCATTAACACTCACGGTTTTTGTCGATTCTGACATGTTTCGTGGACTATTACTCACCGTTTTGGGGTCCCAAACCGATTTCCATGATTGTCGAACCCCAAGGTCCGCTTACAAGTCGGTCATCCACACTCGCGGTTTTTGTCGATGCTGACCCGTTTCATGAACTATTACTCAGTTTTGGGGTCCAGAAGCGATTTCCATTGTTGTCGAACCCCGGGGTGCGTTTACTTGTCAGTCATCAACACACACAATTGTGGCCAATTCTGGTCCGTCTCTTGGACTATTACTCACCGTTTTCGGGTCCCGAAGTGATTTCCACGACTAATGAACCCCGGGGTGCGTTTACATCTGGGTAATCAACAGTCACAATTTTGGCCGATTCTGGTCCATTTCGTGCACTATTACTCAGTGTTTTAGGGTCCCAAAGTGATTTCCACGATTGACGATCCTCAGGGTGCGTTTACGTGTCCATCGTCAACACTCACAGTATTGGCCAATTCTGACCCGTTTCATGGACCATTACTCACCGTTTTGGGGTCCCAAAGCGATTTCCATAGTTGTTGAACCCCAAGGTGCGCTTACGTGTCGGTCATCAACACTCGCGGTTTTTGTCGATTCTGACATGTTTCATGTACTATTACTCACCGTTTTGGGGTCCCAAAGCGATTTCCATGATTGTCGAACCCCCAAGGTGCTCTTACGTGTCAGTCATCCACACTCATGGTTTTTGTCGATGCTGACCCGTTTCATGGACTATTACTCTGTTTTGGGGTCCCGAAGCGATTTCCATTGTTGTCAAACCCTGGGGTGCGTTTACTTGCCAGTCATCATCACTCACAATTTTGGCCAATTCTGGTCTGTTTCCTGGACTATTACTCACCGTTTCGGGTCCCGAAGTGATTTCCATGACTAACGAAACCCGGGGTGCGTTTACGTGTCGGTCATCAACACTCATAGTTTTGGCTGATTCTTGCCCGTTTCATGGACTATTACTCTCCGTTTTGGGGTCCCAAAGTGATTTCCATGGTTGTCGAACCCTAAGGTGCGCTTACGTGTCGGTCATCAACACTCGCGGTTTTTCTCGATTCTTACCCGTTTCATGGACTATTACTCAATTTTGGGGTCTCGAAGCGATTTCCATGGTTGTCGAACCCCGGGGCGCGTTTACATGTTGATCATGAACACTCACAAATTTGGCCAATTCCGGTCCATCTGTTGGACTATTACTCACCATTCTCGAGTCCCGAAGTGATTTCCACGCTTAGCGAACCCCGGGGTGCGTTTACGTGTCGGTAATCAACACTCACAATTTTGGCCGATTCTGGTCCATTTCGTGCACTATTACTCAGCATTTGGGGTCCCAAAGCGATTTCCCCGATTGGCAATCCTCGGGGTGTGTTTACATGTCCATCATCGGCACTCACAGTATTGCCTAATTCTGACCCGTTTCATGGACTATTACTCACCGTTTTGGGGTCCCAAAGCGATTTTCATAGTTGTTAAACCCCAAGGTGCGCTTGCGTGTCGGTCATCAACACTCGCAGTTTTGGCCGATTCTGGCCTTTTTCGTGGAATATTACTCACTGTTTTGGGGTCCCGGGTGATTTCCACAATTAACGAACCCTGGGTTGCGTTACGTGTCGATCATTAACACTCACGGTTTTTGTCGATTCTGACATGTTTCGTGGACTATTACTCACCGTTTTGGGGTCCCAAACCGATTTCCATGATTGTCGAACCCCAAGGTCCGCTTACGTGTCGGTCATCCACACTCGCGGTTTTTGTCGATGCTGACCCATTTCATGAACTATTACTCAGTTTTGGGGTCCAGAAGCGATTTCCATTGTTGTCGAACCCCGGGGTGCGTTTACTTGTCAGTCATCAACACACACAATTGTGGCCAATTCTGGTCCGTCTCTTGGACTATTACTCACCATTTTCGGGTCCCGAAGTGATTTCCACGACTATTGAACCCCGGGGTGCGTTTACATCTGGGTAATCAACAGTCACAATTTTGGCCGATTCTGGTCCATTTCGTGCACTATTACTCAGTGTTTTAGGGTCCCAAAGCGATTTCCATGATTGACGATCCTCAGGGTGCGTTTACGTGTCCATCATCAACACTCACAGTATTGGCCAATTCTGACCCGTTTCATGGACCATTACTCACCGTTTTGGGGTCCCAAAGCGATTTCCATAGTTGTTGAACCCCAAGGGGCGCTTACGTGTCGGTCATCAACACTCGCGGTTTTTGTCGATTCTGACATGTTTCATGTACTATTACTCACCGTTTTGGGGTCCCAAAGCGATTTCCATGATTGTCGAACCCCCAAGGTGCTCTTACGTGTCAGTCATCCACACTCATGGTTTTTGTCGATGCTGACCCGTTTCATGGACTATTACTCTGTTTTGGGGTCCCGAAGCGATTT
>NW_025228197.1:72955-88628 GCF_018294505.1 Triticum aestivum | reverse complement strand
ATTTCCACGATTGACGATCCTCAGGGTGCGTTTACGTGTCCATCGTCAACACTCACAGTATTGGCCAATTCTGACCCGTTTCATGGACCATTACTCACCGTTTTGGGGTCCCAAAGCGATTTCCATAGTTGTTGAACCCCAAGGTGCGCTTACGTGTCGGTCATCAACACTCGCGGTTTTTGTCGATTCTGACATGTTTCATGTACTATTACTCACCGTTTTGGGGTCCCAAAGCGATTTCCATGATTGTCGAACCCCCAAGGTGCTCTTACGTGTCAGTCATCCACACTCATGGTTTTTGTCGATGCTGACCCGTTTCATGGACTATTACTCTGTTTTGGGGTCCCGAAGCGATTTCCATTGTTGTCAAACCCTGGGGTGCGTTTACTTGCCAGTCATCATCACTCACAATTTTGGACAATTCTGGTATGTTTTCTGGACTATTACTCACCATTTCGGGTCCCGAAGTGATTTCCATGACTAACGAAACCCGGGGTGCGTTTACGTGTCGGTCATCAACACTCATAGTTTTGGCTGATTCTTGCCTGTTTCATGGACTATTACTCTCCGTTTTGGGGTCCCAAAGTGATTTCCATGGTTGTCGAACCCTAAGGTGCGCTTACGTGTCGGTCATCAACACTCGCGGTTTTTCTCGATTCTTACCCGTTTCATGGACTATTACTCAATTTTGGTGTCTCGAAGTGATTTCCATGGTTGTCGAACCCCGGGGCGCGTTTACATGTTGATCATGAACACTCACAAATTTGGCCAATTCCGGTCCGTCTGTTGGACTATTACTCACCATTCTCGAGTCCCGAAGTGATTTCCACGCTTAGCGAACCCCGGGGTGCGTTTACGTGTCGGTAATCAACACTCACAATTTTGGCCGATTCTGGTCCATTTCGTGCACTATTACTCAGCATTTGGGGTCCCAAAGCGATTTCCCCGATTGGCAATCCTCGGGGTGTGTTTACATGTCCATCATCGGCACTCACAGTATTGCCTAATTCTGACCCGTTTCATGGACTATTACTCACCGTTTTGGGGTCCCAAAGCGATTTTCATAGTTGTTAAACCCCAAGGTGCGCTTGCGTGTCGGTCATCAACACTCGCAGTTTTGGCCGATTCTGGCCTTTTTCGTGGAATATTACTCACTGTTTTGGGGTCCCGGGTGATTTCCACAATTAACGAACCCTGGGTTGCGTTACGTGTCGATCATTAACACTCACGGTTTTTGTTGATTCTGACATGTTTCGTGGACTATTACTCACCGTTTTGGGGTCCCAAACCGATTTCCATGATTGTCGAACCCCAAGGTCCGCTTACGTGTCGGTCATCCACACTCGCGGTTTTTGTCGATGCTGACCCGTTTCATGAACTATTACTCAGTTTTGGGGTCCAAAAGCGATTTCCATTGTTGTCGAACCCCGGGGTGCGTTTACTTGTCAGTCATCAACACACACAATTGTGGCCAATTCTGGTCCGTCTCTTGGACTATTACTCACCGTTTTCGGGTCCCCAAGTGATTTCCACGACTAATGAACCCCGGGGTGCGTTTACATCTGGGTAATCAACAGTCACAATTTTGGCCGATTCTGGTCCATTTCGTGCACTATTACTCAGTGTTTTAGGGTCCCAAAGCGATTTCCACGATTGACGATCCTCAGGGTGCGTTTACGTGTCCATCATCAACACTCATAGTATTGGCCAATTCTGACCCGTTTCATGGACCATTACTCACCGTTTTGGGGTCCCAAAGCGATTTCCATAGTTGTTGAACCCCAAGGTGCGCTTACGTGTCGGTCATCAACACTCGCGGTTTTTGTCGATTCTGACATGTTTCATGTACTATTACTCACCGTTTTGGGGTCCCAAAGCGATTTCCATGATTGTCGAACCCCCAAGGTGCTCTTACGTGTCAGTCATCCACACTCATGGTTTTTGTCGATGCTGACCCGTTTCATGGACTATTACGCTGTTTTGGGGTCCCGAAGCGATTTCCATTGTTGTCAAACCCTGGGGTGCGTTTACTTGCCAGTCATCATCACTCACAATTTTGGACAATTCTGGTCTGTTTTCTGGACTATTACTCACCGTTTCGGGTCCCGAAGTGATTTCCATGACTAACGAAACCCGTGGTGCGTTTACGTGTCGGTCATCAACACTCATAGTTTTGGCTGATTCTTGCCTGTTTCATGGACTATTACTCTCCGTTTTGGGGTCCCAAAGTGATTTCCATGGTTGTCGAACCCTAAGGTGCGCTTACGTGTCGGTCATCAACACTCGCGGTTTTTCTCGATTCTTACCCGTTTCATGGAATATTACTCAATTTTGGGGTCTCGAAGTGATTTCCATGGTTGTCGAACCCCGGGGCGCGTTTACATGTTGATCATGAACACTCACAAATTTGGCCAATTCCGGTCCGTCTGTTGGACTATTACTCACCATTCTCGAGTCCCGAAGTGATTTCAACGCTTAGCGAACCCCGGGGTGCGTTTATGTGTCGGTAATCAACACTCACAATTTTGGCCGATTCTGGTCCATTTCGTGCACTATTACTCAGCATTTGGGGTCCCAAAGCGATTTCCCCGATTGGCAATCCTCGGGGTGTGTTTACATGTCCATCATCGGCACTCACAGTATTGCCTAATTCTGACCCGTTTCATGGACTATTACTCACCGTTTTGGGGTCCCAAAGCGATTTTCATAGTTGTTAAACCCCAAGGTGCGCTTGCGTGTCGGTCATCAACACTCGCAGTTTTGGCCGATTCTGGCCTTTTTCGTGGAATATTACTCACTGTTTTGGGGTCCCGGGTGATTTCCACAATTAACGAACCCTGGGTTGCGTTACGTGTCGATCATTAACACTCACGGTTTTTGTCGATTCTGACATGTTTCGTGGACTATTACTCACCGTTTTGGGGTCCCAAACCGATTTCCATGATTGTCGAACCCCAAGGTCCGCTTACGTGTCGGTCATCCACACTCGCGGTTTTTGTCGATGCTGACCCGTTTCATGGACTATTACTCAGTTTTGGGGTCCAGAAGCGATTTCCATTGTTGTCGAACCCCGGGGTGCGTTTACTTGTCAGTCATCAACACACACAATTGTGGCCAATTCTGGTCCGTCTCTTGGACTATTACTCACCGTTTTCGGGTCCCGAAGTGATTTCCACGACTAATGAACCCCGGGGTGCGTTTACGCCTGGGTAATCAACAGTCACAATTTTGGCCGATTCTGGTCCATTTCGTGCACTATTACTCAGTGTTTTAGGGTCCCAAAGCGATTTCCACGATTGACGATCCTCAGGGTGCATTTACGTGTCCATCGTCAACACTCACAGTATTGGCCAATTCTGACCCGTTTCATGGACCATTACTCACCGTTTTGGGGTCCCAAAGCGATTTCCATAGTTGTTGAACCCCAAGGTGCGCTTACGTGTCGGTCATCAACACTCGCGGTTTTTGTCGATTCTGACATGTTTCATGTACTATTACTCACCGTTTTGGGGTCCCAAAGCGATTTCCATGATTGTCGAACCCCCAAGGTGCTCTTACGTGTCAGTCATCCACACTCATGCTTTTTGTCGATGCTGACCCATTTCATGGACTATTACTCTGTTTTGGGGTCCCGAAGCGATTTCCATTGTTGTCAAACCCTGGGGTGCGTTTACTTGCCAGTCATCATCACTCACAATTTTGGCCAATTCTGGTCTGTTTCATGGACTATTACTCACCGTTTCGGGTCCCGAAGTGATTTCCATGACTAACAAAACCCGGGGTGCGTTTACGTGTCGGTCATCGACACTCATAGTTTTGGCTGATTCTTGCCCGTTTCATGGACTATTACTCTCCGTTTTGGGGTCCCAAAGTGATTTCCATGGTTGTCGAACCCTAAGGTGCGCTTACGTGTCGGTCATCAACACTCGCGGTTTTTCTCGATTCTTACCCGTTTCATGGACTATTACTCAATTTTGGGGTCTCGAAGTGATTTCCATGGTTGTCGAACCCCGGGGCGCGTTTACATGTTGATCATGAACACTCACAAATTTGGCCAATTCCGGTCCGTCTGTTGGACTATTACTCACCATTCTCGAGTCCCGAAGTGATTTCCACGCTTAGCGAACCCCGGGGTGCGTTTATGTGTCGGTAATCAACACTCACAATTTTGGCCGATTCTGGTCCATTTCGTGCACTATTACTCAGCATTTGGGGTCCCAAAGCGATTTCCCCGATTGGCAATCCTCGGGGTGTGTTTACATGTCCATCATCGGCACTCACAGTATTGCCTAATTCTGACCCGTTTCATGGACTATTACTCACCGTTTTGGGGTCCCAAAGCGATTTTCATAGTTGTTAAACCCCAAGGTGCGCTTGCGTGTCGGTCATCAACACTCGCAGTTTTGGCCGATTCTGGCCTTTTTCGTGGAATATTACTCACTGTTTTGGGGTCCCGGGTGATTTCCACAATTAACGAACCCTGGGTTGCGTTACGTGTCGATCATTAACACTCACGGTTTTTGTCGATTCTGACATGTTTCGTGGACTATTACTCACCGTTTTGGGGTCCCAAACCGATTTCCATGATTGTCGAACCCCAAGGTCCGCTTACGTGTCGGTCATCCACACTCGCGGTTTTTGTCGATGCTGACCCGTTTCATGGACTATTACTCAGTTTTGGGGTCCAGAAGCGATTTCCATTGTTGTCGAACCCCGGGGTGCGTTTACTTGTCAGTCATCAACACACACAATTGTGGCCAATTCTGGTCCGTCTCTTGGACTATTACTCACCGTTTTCGGGTCCCGAAGTGATTTCCACGACTAATGAACCCCGGGGTGCGTTTACGCCTGGGTAATCAACAGTCACAATTTTGGCCGATTCTGGTCCATTTCGTGCACTATTACTCAGTGTTTTAGGGTCCCAAAGCGATTTCCACGATTGACGATCCTCAGGGTGCGTTTACGTGTCCATCGTCAACACTCACAGTATTGGCCAATTCTGACCCGTTTCATGGACCATTACTCACCGTTTTGGGGCCCCAAAGCGATTTCCATAGTTGTTGAACCCCAAGGTGCGCTTACGTGTTGGTCATCAACACTCGCGGTTTTTGTCGATTCTGACATGTTTCATGTACTATTACTCACCGTTTTGGGGTCCCAAAGCGATTTCCATGATTGTCGAACCCCCAAGGTGCTCTTACGTGTCAGTCATCCACACTCATGGTTTTTGTCGATGCTGACCCATTTCATGGACTATTACTCTGTTTTGGGGTCCCGAAGCGATTTCCATTGTTGTCAAACCCTGGGGTGCGTTTACTTGCCAGTCATCATCACTCACAATTTTGGCCAATTCTGGTCTGTTTCATGGACTATTACTCACCGTTTCGGGTCCCGAAGTGATTTCCATGACTAACAAAACCCGGGGTGCGTTTACGTGTCGGTCATCAACACTCATAGTTTTGGCTGATTCTTGCCCGTTTCATGGACTATTACTCTCCGTTTTGGGGTCCCAAAGTGATTTCCATGGTTGTCGAACCCTAAGGTGCGCTTATGTGTCGGTCATCAACACTCGCGGTTTTTCTCGATTCTTACCCGTTTCATGGACTATTACTCAATTTTGGGGTCTCGAAGTGATTTCCATGGTTGTCGAACCCCGGGGCGCGTTTACATGTTGATCATGAACACTCACAAATTTGGCCAATTCCGGTCCGTCTGTTGGACTATTACTCACCATTCTCGAGTCCCGAAGTGATTTCCACGCTTAGCGAACCCCGGGGTGCGCGTGTCGGTAATCAACACTCACAATTTTGGCCGATTCTGGTCCATTTCGTGCACTATTACTCAGCATTTGGGGTCCCAAAGCGATTTCCCCGATTGGCAATCCTCGGGGTGTGTTTACATGTCCATCATCGGCACTCACAGTATTGCCTAATTCTGACCCGTTTCATGGACTATTACTCACCGTTTTGGGGTCCCAAAGCGATTTTCATAGTTGTTAAACCCCAAGGTGCGCTTGCGTGTCGGTCATCAACACTCGCAGTTTTGGCCGATTCTGGCCTTTTTCGTGGAATATTACTCACTGTTTTGGGGTCCCGGGTGATTTCCACAATTAACGAACCCTGGGTTGCGTTACGTGTCGATCATTAACACTCACGGTTTTTGTCGATTCTGACATGTTTCGTGGACTATTACTCACCGTTTTGGGGTCCCAAACCGATTTCCATGATTGTCGAACCCCAAGGTCCGCTTACGTGTCGGTCATCCACACTCGCGGTTTTTGTCGATGCTGACCCGTTTCATGAACTATTACTCAGTTTTGGGGTCCAGAAGCGATTTCCATTGTTGTCGAACCCCGGGGTGCGTTTACTTGTCAGTCATCAACACACACAATTGTGGCCAATTCTGGTCCGTCTCTTGGACTATTACTCACCGTTTTCGGGTCCCCAAGTGATTTCCACGACTAATGAACCCCGGGGTGCGTTTACATCTGGGTAATCAACAGTCACAATTTTGGCCGATTCTGGTCCATTTCGTGCACTATTACTCAGTGTTTTAGGGTCCCAAAGCGATTTCCACGATTGACGATCCTCAGGGTGCGTTTACGTGTCCATCGTCAACACTCATAGTATTGGCCAATTCTGACCCGTTTCATGGACCATTACTCACCGTTTTGGGGTCCCAAAGCGATTTCCATAGTTGTTGAACCCCAAGGTGCGCTTACGTGTCGGTCATCAACACTCGCGGTTTTTGTCGATTCTGACATGTTTCATGTACTATTACTCACCGTTTTGGGGTCCCAAAGCGATTTCCATGATTGTCGAACCCCCAAGGTGCTCTTACGTGTCAGTCATCCACACTCATGGTTTTTGTCGATGCTGACCCGTTTCATGGACTATTACTCTGTTTTGGGGTCCCGAAGCGATTTCCATTGTTGTCAAACCCTGGGGTGCGTTTACTTGCCAGTCATCATCACTCACAATTTTGGCCAATTCTGGTCTGTTTCCTGGACTATTACTCACCGTTTCGGGTCCCGAAGTGATTTCCATGACTAACGAAACCCGGGGTGCATTTACGTGTCGGTCATCAACACTCATAGTTTTGGCTGATTCTTGCCCGTTTCATGGACTATTACTCTCCGTTTTGGGGTCCCAAAGTGATTTCCATGGTTGTCGAACCCTAAGGTGCGCTTACGTGTCGGTCATCAACACTCGCGGTTTTTCTCGATTCTTACCCGTTTCATGGACTATTACTCAATTTTGGGGTCTCGAAGCGATTTCCATGGTTGTCGAACCCCGGGGCGCGTTTACATGTTGATCATGAACACTCACAAATTTGGCCAATTCCGGTCCGTCTGTTGGACTATTACTCACCATTTTTGAGTCCCGAAGTGATTTCCACGCTTAGCGAACCCCGGGGTGTGTTTACGTGTCGGTAATCAACACTCACAATTTTGGCCGATTCTGGTCCATTTCGTGCACTATTACTCAGCATTTGGGGTCCCAAAGCGATTTCCCCGATTGGCAATCCTCGGGGTGTGTTTACATGTCCATCATCGGCACTCACAGTATTGCCTAATTCTGACCCGTTTCATGGACTATTACTCACCGTTTTGGGGTCCCAAAGCGATTTTCATAGTTGTTAAACCCCAAGGTGCGCTTGCGTGTCGGTCATCAACACTCACAGTTTTGGCCGATTCTGGCCTTTTTCGTGGAATATTACTCACTGTTTTGGGGTCCCGGGTGATTTCCACAATTAACGAACCCTGGGTTGCGTTACGTGTCGATCATTAACACTCACGGTTTTTGTCGATTCTGACATGTTTCGTGGACTATTACTCACCGTTTTGGGGTCCCAAACCGATTTCCATGGTTGTCGAACCCCAAGGTCCGCTTACGTGTCGGTCATCCACACTCGCGGTTTTTGTCGATGCTGACCCGTTTCATGGACTATTACTCAGTTTTGGGGTCCAGAAGCGATTTCCATTGTTGTCGAACCCCGGGGTGCATTTACTTGTCAGTCATCAACACACACAATTGTGGCCAATTCTGGTCCGTCTCTTGGACTATTACTCACCGTTTTCGGGTCCCGAAGTGATTTCCACGACTAATGAACCCCGGGGTGCGTTTACGTCTGGGTAATCAACAGTCACAATTTTGGCCGATTCTGGTCCATTTCGTGCACTATTACTCAGTGTTTTAGGGTCCCAAAGCGATTTCCACGATTGACGATCCTCACGGTGCGTTTAGGTGTCCATCGTCAACACTCACAGTATTGGCCAATTCTGACCCGTTTCATGGACCATTACTCACCGTTTTGGGGTCCCAAAGAGATTTCCATACTTGTTGAACCCCAAGGTGCGCTTACGTGTCGTTCATCAACACTCGCGGTTTTTGTCGATTCTGACATGTTTCATGTACTATTACTCACCGTTTTGGGGTCCCAAAGCGATTTCCATGATTGTCGAACCCCCAAGGTGCTCTTACGTGTCAGTCATCCACACTCATGGTTTTTGTCGATGCTGACCCGTTTCATGGACTATTACTCTGTTTTGCGGTCCCGAAGCGATTTCCATTGTTGTCAAACCCTGGGGTGCGTTTACTTGCCAGTCATCATCACTCACAATTTTGGCCAATTCTGGTCTGTTTCCTGGACTATTACTCACCGTTTCGGGTCCCGAAGTGATTTCCATGACTAACGAAACCCGGGGTGCGTTTACGTGTCGGTCATCAACACTCATAGTTTTGGCTGATTCTTGCCCGTTTCATGGACTATTACTCTCCGTTTTGGGGTCCCAAAGTGATTTCCATGGTTGTCGAACCCTAAGGTGCGCTTACGTGTCGGTGATCAACACTCGCGGTTTTTCTCGATTCTTACCCGTTTCATGGACTATTACTCAATTTTGGGGTCTCGAAGCGATTTCCATGGTTGTCGAACCCCGGGGCGCGTTTACATGTTGATCATGAACACTCACAAATTTGGCCAATTCCGGTCCGTCTGTTGGACTATTACTCACCATTCTCGAGTCCCGAAGTGATTTCCACGCTTAGCGAACCCCGGGGTGCGTTTACGTGTCGGTAATCAACACTCACAATTTTGGCCGATTCTGGTCCATTTCGTGCACTATTACTCAGCATTTGGGGTCCCAAAGCGATTTCCCCGATTGGCAATCCTCAGGGTGTGTTTACATGTCCATCATCGGCACTCACAGTATTGCCTAATTCTGACCCGTTTCATGGACTATTACTCACCGTTTTGGGGTCCCAAAGCGATTTTCATAGTTGTTAAACCCCAAGGTGCGCTTGCGTGTCGGTCATCAACACTCGCAGTTTTGGCCGATTCTGGCCTTTTTCGTGGAATATTACTCACCGTTTTGGGGTCCCGGGTGATTTCCACAATTAACGAACCCTGGGTTGCGTTACATGTCGATCATTAACACTCACGGTTTTTGTCGATTCTGACATGTTTCGTGGACTATTACTCACCGTTTTGGGGTCCCAAACCGATTTCCATGATTGTCGAACCCCAAGGTCCGCTTACGTGTCGGTCATCCACACTCGCGGTTTTTGTCCATGCTGACCCGTTTCATGGACTATTACTCAGTTTTGGGGTCCAGAAATGATTTCCATTGTTGTCGAACCCCGGGGTGCGTTTACTTGTCAGTCAGCAACACACACAATTGTGGCCAATTCTGGTCCGTCTCTTGGACTATTACTCACCGTTTTCGGGTCCCGAAGTGATTTCCACGACTAATGAACCCCGGGGTGCGTTTACGTCTGGGTAATCAACAGTCACAATTTTGGCCGATTCTGGTCCATTTCGTGCACTATTACTCAGTGTTTTAGGGTCCCAAAGCGATTTCCACGATTGACGATCCTCAGGGTGCGTTTACGTGTCCATCGTCAACACTCACAGTATTGGCCAATTCTGACCCGTTTCATGGACCATTACTCACCGTTTTGGGGTCCCAAAGCGATTTCCATAGTTGTTGAACCCCAAGGTGCGCTTACGTGTCGGTCATCAACACTCGCGGTTTTTGTCGATTCTGACATGTTTCATGTACTATTACTCACCGTTTTGGGGTCCCAAAGCGATTTCCATGATTGTCGAACCCCCAAGGTGCTCTTACGTGTCAGTCATCCACACTCATGGTTTTTGTCGATGCTGACCCATTTCATGGACTATTACTCTGTTTTGGGGTCCCGAAGCGATTTCCATTGTTGTCAAACCCTGGGGTGCGTTTACTTGCCAGTCATCATCACTCACAATTTTGGCCAATTCTGGTCTGTTTCCTGGACTATTACTCACCGTTTCGGGTCCCGAAGTGATTTCCATGACTAACGAAACCCGGGGTGCGTTTACGTGTCGGTCATCAACACTCATAGTTTTGGCTGATTCTTGCCCGTTTCATGGACTATTACTCTCCGTTTTGGGGTCCCAAAGTGATTTCCATGGTTGTCGAACCCTAAGGTGCGCTTACGTGTCGGTCATCAACACTCGCAGTTTTGGCCGATTCTGCCCTTTTTCGTGGAATATTACTCACTGTTTTGGGGTCCTGGGTGATTTCCACAATTAACGAACCCTGGGTTGCGTTACGTGTCGATCATTAACACTCACGGTTTTTGTCAATTCTGACATGTTTCGTGGACTATTACTCACCGTTTTGGGGTCCCAAACCGATTTCCATGATTGTCGAACCCGAAGGTCCGCTTACGTGTCGGTCATCCACACTCGCGGTTTTTGTCGATGCTGACCCGTTTCATGGACTATTACTCAGTTTTGGGGTCCAGAAGCGATTTCCATTGTTGTCGAACCTCGGGGTGCGTTTACTTGTCAGTCATCAACACACACAATTGTGGCCAATTCTGGTCCGTCTCTTGGACTATTACTCACCGTTTTCGGGTCCCCAAGTGATTTCCACGACTAATGAACCCCGGGGTGCGTTTACGTCTGGGTAATCAACAGTCACAATTTTGGCCGATTCTGGTCCATTTCGTGCACTATTACTCAGTGTTTTAGGGTCCCAAAGCGATTTCCACGATTGACGATCCTCAGGGTGCGTTTATGTGTCCATCGTCAACACTCACAGTATTGGCCAATTCTGACCCGTTTCATGGACCATTACTCACCGTTTTGGGGTCCCAAAGCGATTTCCATAGTTGTTGAACCCCAAGGTGCGCTTACGTGTCGGTCATCAACACTCGCGGTTTTTGTCGATTCTGACATGTTTCATGTACTATTACTCACCGTTTTGGGGTCCCAAAGCGATTTCCATGATTGTCGAACCCCCAAGGTGCTCTTACGTGTCAGTCATCCACACTCATGGTTTTTGTCGATGCTGACCCATTTCATGGACTATTACTCTGTTTTGGGGTCCCGAAGCGATTTCCATTGTTGTCAAACCCTGGGGTGCGTTTACTTGCCAGTCATCATCACTCACAATTTTGGCCAATTCTGGTGTGTTTCCTGGACTATTACTCACCGTTTCGGGTCCCGAAGTGATTTCCATGACTAACGAAACCCGGGGTGCGTTTATGTGTCGGTCATCAACACTCATAGTTTTGGCTGATTCTTGCCCGTTTCATGGACTATTACTCTCCGTTTTGGGGTCCCAAAGTGATTTCCATGGTTGTCGAACCCTAAGGTGCGCTTACGTGTCGGTCATCAACACTCGCGGTTTTTCTCGATTCTTACCCGTTTCATGGACTATTACTCAATTTTGGGGTCTCGAAGCGATTTCCATGGTTGTCGAACCCCGGGGCGCGTTTACATGTTGATCATGAACACTCACAAATTTGGCCAATTCCGGTCCGTCTGTTGGACTATTACTCACCATTTTCGAGTCCCGAAGTGATTTCGACGCTTAGCGAACCCCGGGGTTCGTTTACGTGTCGGTAATCAACACTCACAATTTTGGCTGATTCTGGTCCATTTCGTGCACTATTACTCAGCATTTGGGGTCCCAAAGCGATTTCCCCGATTGGCAATCCTCGGGGTGTGTTTACATGTCCATCATCGGCAATCACAGTATTGCCTAATTCTGACCCGTTTCATGGACTATTACTCACCGTTTTGGCGACACAAAGCGATTTTCATAGTTGTTAAACCCCAAGGTGCGCTTGCGTGTCGGTCATCAACACTCGCAGTTTTGGCCGATTCTGGCCTTTTTCGTGGAATATTACTCACTGTTTTGGGGTCCCGGGTGATTTCCACAATTAACGAACCCTGGGTTGCGTTACGTGTCGATCATTAACACTCACGGTTTTTGTCGATTCTGACATGTTTCGTGGACTATTACTCACCGTTTTGGGGTCCCAAACCGATTTCCATGATTGTCGAACCCCAAGGTCCGCTTACGTGTCGGTCATCCACACTCGCGGTTTTTGTCGATGCTGACCCGTTTCATGGACTATTACTCAGTTTTGGGGTCCAGAAATGATTTCCATTGTTGTCGAACCCCGGGGTGCGTTTACTTGTCAGTCAGCAACACACACAATTGTGGCCAATTCTGGTCCGTCTCTTGGACTATTACTCACCGTTTTCGGGTCCCGAAGTGATTTCCACGACTAATGAACCCCGGGGTGCGTTTACGTCTGGGTAATCAACAGTCACAATTTTGGCCGATTCTGGTCCATTTCGTGCACTATTACTCAGTGTTTTAGGGTCCCAAAGCGATTTCCACGATTGACGATCCTCAGGGTGCGTTTACGTGTCCATCGTCAACACTCACAGTATTGGCCAATTCTGACCCGTTTCATGGACCATTACTCACCGTTTTGGGGTCCCAAAGCGATTTCCATAGTTGTTGAACCCCAAGGTGCGCTTACGTGTCGGTCATCAACACTCACGGTTTTTGTCGATTCTGACATGTTTCATGTACTATTACTCACCGTTTTGGGGTCCCAAAGCGATTTCCATGATTGTCGAACCCCCAAGGTGCTCTTACGTGTCAGTCATCCACACTCATGGTTTTTGTCGATGCTGACCCATTTCATGGACTATTACTCTGTTTTGGGGTCCCGAAGCGATTTCCATTGTTGTCAAACCTGGGGTGCGTTTACTTGCCAGTCATCATCACTCACAATTTTGGCCAATTCTGGTCTGTTTCCTGGACTATTACTCACCGTTTCGGGTCCCGAAGTGATTTCCATGACTAACGAAACCCGGGGTGCGTTTACGTGTCGGTCATCAACACTCATAGTTTTGGCTGATTCTTGCCCGTTTCATGGACTATTACTCTCCGTTTTGGGGTCCCAAAGTGATTTCCATGGTTGTCGAACCCTAAGGTGCGCTTACGTGTCGGTGATCAACACTCGCGGTTTTTCTCGATTCTTACCCGTTTCATGGACTATTACTCAATTTTGGGGTCTCGAAGCGATTTCCATGGTTGTCGAACCCCGGGGCGCATTTACATGTTGATCATGAACACTCACAAATTTGGCCAATTCCGTTCCGTCTGTTGGACTATTACTCACCATTATCGAGTCCCGAAGTGATTTCCACGCTTAGCGAACCCTGGGGTGCGTTTACGTGTCGGTAATCAACACTCACAATTTTGGCCGATTCTGGTCCATTTCGTGCACTATTACTCAGCATTTGGGGTCCCAAAGCGATTTCCCCGATTGGCAATCCTCGGGGTGTGTTTACATGTCCATCATCGGCACTCACAGTATTGCCTAATTCTGACCCGTTTCATGGACTATTACTCACCGTTTTGGGGTCCCAAAGCGATTTTCATAGTTGTTAAACCCCAAGGTGCGCTTGCGTTTCGGTCATCAACACTCGCAGTTTTGGCCGATTCTGGCCTTTTTCGTGGAATATTACTCACTGTTTTGGGGTCCCGGGTGATTTCCACAATTAACGAACCCTGGGTTGTGTTACGTGTCGATCATTAACACTCACGGTTTTTGTCGATTTTGACATGTTTCGTGGACTATTACTCACCGTTTTGGGGTCCCAAGCCGATTTCCATGATTGTCGAACCCCAAGGTCCGCTTAGGTGTCGGTCATCCACACTCGCGATTTTTGTCGATGCTGACCCGTTTCATGGACTATTACTCAGTTTTGGGGTCCAGAAGCGATTTCCATTGTTGTCGAACCCCGGGGTGCGTTTACTTGTCAGTCATCAACACACACAATTGTGGCCAATTCTGGTCCGTCTCTTGGACTATTACTCATCGTTTTCGGGTCCCGAAGTGATTTCCACGACTAATGAACCCCGGGGTGCGTTTACATCTGGGTAATCAACAGTCACAATTTTGGCCGATTCTGGTCCATTTCGTGCACTATTACTCAGTGTTTTAGGGTCCCAAAGCGATTTCCACGATTGACGATCCTCAGGGTGCGTTTACGTGTCCATCGTCAACACTCACAGTATTGGCCAATTCTGACCCGTTTCATGGACCATTACTCACCGTTTTGGTGTCCCAAAGCGATTTCCATAGTTGTTGAACCCCAAGGTGCGCTTACGTGTCGGTCATCAACACTCGCGGTTTTTGTCGATTCTGACATGTTTCATGTACTATTACTCACCGTTTTGGGGTCCCAAAGCGATTTCCATGATTGTCGAACCCCCAAGGTGCTCTTACGTGTCAGTCATCCACACTCATGGTTTTTGTCGATGCTGACCCATTTCATGGACTATTACTCTGTTTTGGGGTCCCGAAGCGATTTCCATTGTTGTCAAACCCTTGGGTGCGTTTACTTGCCAGTCATCATCACTCACAATTTTGGCCAATTCTGGTCTGTTTCCTGGACTATTACTCACCGTTTCGGGTCCCGAAGTGATTTCCATGACTAACGAAACCCGGGGTGCGTTTACGTGTCGGTCATCAACACTCATAGTTTTGGCTGATTCTTGCCCGTTTCATGGACTATTACTCTCCGTTTTGGGGTCCCAAAGTGATTTCCATGGTTGTCGAACCCTAAGGTGCGCTTACGTGTCGGTGATCAACACTCGCGGTTTTTCTCGATTCTTACCCGTTTCATGGACTATTACTCAATTTTGGGGTCTCGAAGCGATTTCCATGGTTGTCGAACCCCGGGGCGCATTTACATGTTGATCATGAACACTCACAAATTTGGCCAATTCCGTTCCGTCTGTTGGACTATTACTCACCATTATCGAGTCCCGAAGTGATTTCCACGCTTAGCGAACCCTGGGGTGCGTTTACGTGTCGGTAATCAACACTCACAATTTTGGCCGATTCTGGTCCATTTCGTGCACTATTACTCAGCATTTGGGGTCCCAAAGCGATTTCCCCGATTGGCAATCCTCGGGGTGTGTTTACATGTCCATCATCGGCACTCACAGTATTGCCTAATTCTGACCCGTTTCATGGACTATTACTCACCGTTTTGGGGTCCCAAAGCGATTTTCATAGTTGTTAAACCCCAAGGTGCGCTTGCGTTTCGGTCATCAACACTCGCAGTTTTGGCCGATTCTGGCCTTTTTCGTGGAATATTACTCACTGTTTTGGGGTCCCGGGTGATTTCCACAATTAACGAACCCTGGGTTGTGTTACGTGTCGATCATTAACACTCACGGTTTTTGTCGATTTTGACATGTTTCGTGGACTATTACTCACCGTTTTGGGGTCCCAAGCCGATTTCCATGATTGTCGAACCCCAAGGTCCGCTTAGGTGTCGGTCATCCACACTCGCGATTTTTGTCGAT
>NW_025228197.1:64144-70724 GCF_018294505.1 Triticum aestivum | reverse complement strand
TTTACGTGTCGGTCATCAACACTCATAGTTTTGGCTGATTCTTGCCCGTTTCATGGACTATTACTCTCCGTTTTGGGGTCCCAAAGTGATTTCCATGGTTGTCGAACCCTAAGGTGCGCTTACGTGTCGGTCATCAACACTCGCGGTTTTTCTCGATTCTTACCCGTTTCATGGACTATTACTCAATTTTGGGGTCTCGAAGCGATTTCCATGGTTGTCGAACCCCGGGGCGCGTTTACATGTTGATCATGAACACTCACAAATTTGGCCAATTCCGGTCCGTCTGTTGGACTATTACTCACCATTCTCGAGTCCCGAAGTGATTTCCACGCTTAGCGAACCCCGGGGTGCGTTTACGTGTCGGTAATCAACACTCACAATTTTGGCCGATTCTGGTCCATTTCGTGCACTATTACTCAGCATTTGGGGTCCCAAAGCGATTTCCCCGATTGGCAATCCTCGGGGAGTGTTTACATGTCCATCATCGGCACTCACAGTATTGCCTAATTCTGACCCGTTTCATGGACTATTACTCACCGTTTTGGGGTCCCAAAGCGATTTTCATAGTTGTTAAACCCCAAGGTGCGCTTGCGTGTCGGTCATCAACACTCGCAGTTTTGGCCGATTCTGGCCTTTTTCGTGGAATATTACTCACTGTTTTGGGGTCCCGGATGATTTCCACAATTAACGAACCCTGGGTTGCGTTACGTGTCGATCATTAACACTCACGGTTTTTTTCGATTCTGACATGTTTCGTGGACTATTACTCACCGTTTTCGGGTCCCAAACCGATTTCCATGATTGTCGAACCCGAAGGTCCGCTTACGTGTCGGTCATCCACACTCGCGGTTTTTGTCGATGCTGACCCGTTTCATGGACTATTACTCAGTTTTGGGGTCCAGAAGCGATTTCCATTGTTGTCGAACCCCGGGGTGCGTTTACTTGTCAGTCATCAACACACACAATTGTGGCCAATTCTGGTCCGTCTCTTGGACTATTACTCACCGTTTTCGGGTCCCGAAGTGATTTCCACGACTAATGAACCCCGGGGTGCGTTTACGTCTGGGTAATCAACAGTCACAATTTTGGCCGATTCTGGTCCATTTCGTGCACTATTACTCAGTGTTTTAGGGTCCCAAAGCGATTTCCACGATTGACGATCCTCAGGGTGCGTTTACGTGTCCATCGTCAACACTCACAGTATTGGCCAATTCTGACCCGTTTCATGGACCATTACTCACCGTTTTGGGGTCCCAAAGCGATTTCCATAGTTGTTGAACCCCAAGGTGCGCTTACGTGTCGGTCATCAACACTCGCGGTTTTTGTCGATTCTGACATGTTTCATGTACTATTACTCACCGTTTTGGGGTCCCAAAGCGATTTCCATGATTGTCGAACCCCCAAGGTGCTCTTACGTGTCAGTCATCCACACTCATGGTTTTTGTCGATGCTGACCCATTTCATGGACTATTACTCTGTTTTGGGGTCCCGAAGCGATTTCCATTGTTGTCAAACCTGGGGTGCGTTTACTTGCCAGTCATCATCACTCACAATTTTGGCCAATTCTGGTCTGTTTCCTGGACTATTACTCACCGTTTCGGGTCCCGAAGTGATTTCCATGACTAACGAAACCCGGGGTGCGTTTACGTGTCGGTCATCAACACTCATAGTTTTGGCTGATTCTTGCCCGTTTCATGGACTATTACTCTCCGTTTTGGGGTCCCAAAGTGATTTCCATGGTTGTCGAACCCTAAGGTGCGCTTACGTGTCGGTCATCAACACTCGCGGTTTTTCTCGATTCTTACCCGTTTCATGGACTATTACTCAATTTTGGGGTCTCGAAGCGATTTCCATGGTTGTCGAACCCCGGGGCGCGTTTACATGTTGATCATGAACACTCACAAATTTGGCCAATTCCGGTCCATCTGTTGGACTATTACTCACCATTCTCGAGTCCCGAAGTGATTTCCACGCTTAGCGAACCCCGGGGTGCGTTTACGTGTCGGTAATCAACACTCACAATTTTGGCCGATTCTGGTCCATTTCGTGCACTATTACTCAGCATTTGGGGTCCCAAAGCGATTTCCCCGATTGGCAATCCTCGGGGTGTGTTTACATGTCCATCATCGGCACTCACAGTATTGCCTAATTCTGACCCGTTTCATGGACTATTACTCACCGTTTTGGGGTCCCAAAGCGATTTTCATAGTTGTTAAACCCCAAGGTGCGCTTGCGTGTCGGTCATCAACACTCGCAGTTTTGGCCGATTCTGGCCTTTTTCGTGGAATATTACTCACTGTTTTGGGGTCCCGGGTGATTTCCACAATTAACGAACCCTGGGTTGCGTTACATATCGATCATTAGCACTCACGGTTTTTGTCGATTCTGACATGTTTCGTGGACTATTACTCACCGTTTTGGGGTCCCAAACCGATTTCCATGATTGTCGAACCCCAAGGTCCGCTTACGTGTCGGTCATCCACACTCGCGGTTTTTGTCGATGCTGACCCGTTTCATGGACTATTACTCAGTTTTGGGGTCCAGAAACGATTTCCATTGTTGTCGAACCCCGGGGTGCGTTTACTTGTCAGTCAGCAACACACACAATTGTGGCCAATTCTGGTCCGTCTCTTGGACTATTACTCACCGTTTTCGGGTCCCGAAGTGATTTCCACGACTAATGAACCCCGGGGTGCGTTTACGTCTGGGTAATCAACAGTCACAATTTTGGCCGATTCTGGTCCATTTCGTGCACTATTACTCAGCGTTTTAGGGTCCCAAAGCGATTTCCACGATTGACGATCCTCAGGGTGCGTTTACGTGTCCATCGTCAACACTCACAGTATTGGCCAATTCTGACCCGTTTCGTGGACCATTACTCACCGTTTTGGGGTCCCAAAGCGATTTCCATAGTTGTTGAACCCCAAGGTGCGCTTACGTGTCGGTCATCAACACTCGCGGTTTTTGTCGATTCTGACATGTTTCATGTACTAGTACTCACCGTTTTGGGGTCCCAAAGCGATTTCCATGATTGTCGAACCCCCAAGGTGCTCTTACGTGTCAGTCATCCACACTCATGGTTTTTGTCGATGCTGACCCATTTCATGGACTATTACTCTGTTTTGGGGTCCCGAAGCGATTTCCATTGTTGTCAAACCCTGGGGTGCGTTTACTTGCCAGTCACCATCACTCACAATTTTGGCCAATTCTGGTCTGTTTCCTGGACTATTACTCACCGTTTCGGGTCCCGAAGTGATTTCCATGACTAACGAAACCCGGGGTGTGTTTACGTGTCGGTCATCAACACTCATAGTTTCGGCTGATTCTTGCCCGTTTCATGGACTATTACTCTCCGTTTTGGGGTCCCAAAGTGATTTCCATGGTTGTCGAACCCTAAGGTGCGCTTACGTGTCGGTCATCAACACTCGCGGTTTTTCTCGATTCTTACCCGTTTCATGGACTATTACTCAATTTTGGGGTCTCGAAGCGATTTCCATGGTTGTCGAACCCCGGGGCGTGTTTACATGTTGATCATGAACACTCACAAATTTGGCCAATTCCGGTCCGTCTGTTGGACTATTACTCACCATTCTCGAGTCCCGAAGTGATTTCCACGCTTAGCGAACCCCGGGGTGCGTTTACGTGTCGGTAATCAACACTCACAATTTTGGCCGATTCTGGTCCATTTCGTGCACTATTACTCAGCATTTGGGGTCCCAAAGCGATTTCCCCGATTGGCAATCCTCGGGGTGTGTTTACATGTCCATCATCGGCACTCACAGTATTGCCTAATTCTGACCCGTTTCATGGACTATTACTCACCGTTTTGGGGTCCCAAAGCGATTTTCATAGTTGTTAAACCCCAAGGTGCGCTTGCGTGTCGGTCATCAACACTCGCAGTTTTGGCCGATTCTGGCCTTTTTCGTGGAATATTACTCACTGTTTTGGGGTCCCGGGTGATTTCCACAATTAACGAACCCTGGGTTGCGTTACATGTCGATCATTAACACTCACGGTTTTTGTCGATTCTGACATGTTTCGTGGACTATTACTCACCGTTTTGGGGTCCCAAACCGATTTCCATGATTGTCGAACCCCAAGGTCCGCTTACGTGTCGGTCATCCACACTCGCGGTTTTTGTCGATGCTGACCCGTTTCATGGACTATTACTCAGTTTTGGGGTCCACAAATGATTTCCATTGTTGTCGAACCCCGGGGTGCGTTTACTTGTCAGTCAGCAACACACACAATTGTGGCCAATTCTGGTCCGTCTCTTGGACTATTACTCACCGTTTTCGGGTCCCGACGTGATTTCCACGACTAATGAACCCCGGGGTGCGTTTACGTCTGGGTAATCAACAGTCACAATTTTGGCCGATTCTGGTCCGTTTCGTGCACTATTACTCAGTGTTTTAGGGTCCCAAAGCGATTTCCACGATTGACGATCCTCAGGGTGCGTTTACGTGTCCATCGTCAACACTCACAGTATTGGCCAATTCTGACCCGTTTCATGGACCATTACTCACCGTTTTGGGGTCCCAAAGCGATTTCCATAGTTGTTGAACCCCAAGGTGCGCTTACGTGTCGGTCATCAACACTCGCGGTTTTTGTCGATTCTGACATGTTTCATGTACTATTACTCACCGTTTTGGGGTCCCAAAGCGATTTCCATGATTGTCGAACCCCCAAGGTGCTCTTACGTGTCAGTCATCCACACTCATGGTTTTTGTCGATGCTGACCCATTTCATGGACTATTACTCTGTTTTGGGGTCCCGAAGCGATTTCCATTGTTGTCAAACCTGGGGTGCGTTTACTTGCCAGTCATCATCACTCACAATTTTGGCCAATTCTGGTCTGTTTCCTGGACTATTACTCACCGTTTCGGGTCCCGAAGTGATTTCCATGACTAACGAAACCCGGGGTGCGTTTACGTGTCGGTCATCAACACTCATAGTTTTGGCTGATTCTTGCCCGTTTCATGGACTATTACTCTCCGTTTTGGGGTCCCAAAGTGATTTCCATGGTTGTCGAACCCTAAGGTGCGCTTACGTGTCGGTCATCAACACTCGCGGTTTTTCTCGATTCTTACCCGTTTCATGGACTATTACTCAATTTTGGGGTCTCGAAGCGATTTCCATGGTTGTCGAACCCCGGGGCGCGTTTACATGTTGATCATGAACACTCACAAATTTGGCCAATTCCGGTCCGTCTGTTGGACTATTACTCACCATTCTCGAGTCCCGAAGTGATTTCCACGCTTAGCGAACCCCGGGGTGCGTTTACGTGTCGGTAATCAACACACAATTTTGGCCGATTCTGGTCCATTTCGTGCACTATTACTCAGCATTTGGGGTCCCAAAGCGATTTCCCCGATTGGCAATCCTCGGGGTGTGTTTACATGTCCATCATCGGCACTCACAGTATTGCCTAATTCTGACCCGTTTCATGGACTATTACTCACCGTTTTGGGGTCCCAAAGCGATTTTCATAGTTGTTAAACCCCAAGGTGCGCTTGCGTGTCGGTCATCAACACTCGCAGTTTTGGCCGATTCTGGCCTTTTTCATGGAATATTACTCACTGTTTTGGGGTCTCGGGTGATTTCCACAATTAACGAACCCTGGGTTGCGTTACGTGTCGATCATTAACACTCACGGTTTTTGTCGATTCTGACATGTTTCGTGGACTATTACTCACCGTTTTGGGGTCCCAAACCGATTTCCATGATTGTCGAACCCCAAGGTCCGCTTACGTGTCGGTCATCCACACTCGCGGTTTTTGTCGATGCTGACCCGTTTCATGGACTATTACTCAGTTTTGGGGTCCAGAAATGATTTCCATTGTTGTCGAACCCCGGGGTGCGTTTAC
The DNA here is from genome assembly GCF_018294505.1 of Triticum aestivum. Classification (NCBI taxonomy): domain Eukaryota; kingdom Viridiplantae; phylum Streptophyta; class Magnoliopsida; order Poales; family Poaceae; genus Triticum; species Triticum aestivum. The sequence goes on along the minus strand of NW_025228197.1, from coordinate 64,857 downwards.
TTGTCAGTCAGCAACACACACAATTGTGGCCAATTCTGGTCCGTCTCTTGGACTATTACTCACCGTTTTCGGGTCCCGAAGTGATTTCCACGACTAATGAACCCCGGGGTGCGTTTACGTCTGGGTAATCAACAGTCACAATTTTGGCCGATTCTGGTCCATTTCGTGCACTATTACTCGGTGTTTTAGGGTCCCAAAGCAATTTCCACGATTGACGATCCTCAGGGTGCGTTTACGTGTCCATCGTCAACACTCACAGTATTGGCCAATTCTGACCCGTTTCATGGACCATTACTCACCGTTTTGGGGTCCCAAAGCGATTTCCATAGTTGTTGAACCCCAAGGTGCGCTTACGTGTCGGTCATCAACACTCGCGGTTTTTGTCGATTCTGACATGTTTCATGTACTATTACTCACCGTTTTGGGGTCCCAAAGCGATTTCCATGATCGTCGAACCCCCAAGGTGCTCTTACGTGTCAGTCATCCACACTCATGGTTTTTGTCGATGCTGACCCATTTCATGGACTATTACTCTGTTTTGGGGTCCCGAAGCGATTTCCATTGTTGTCAAACCTGGGGTGCGTTTACTTGCCAGTCATCATCAATCACAATTTTGGCCAATTCTGGTCTGTTTCCTGGACTATTACTCACCGTTTCGGGTCCCGAAGTGATTTCCATGACTAACGAAACCCGGGGTGCGTTTACGTGTCGGT
>NW_025228197.1:43715-62833 GCF_018294505.1 Triticum aestivum | reverse complement strand
TCTGTTGGACTATTACTCACCATTCTCGAGTCCCGAAGTGATTTCCACGCTTAGCGAACCCCGGGGTGCGTTTACGTGTCGGTAATCAACACTCACAATTTTGGCCGATTCTGGTCCATTTCGTGCACTATTACTCAGCATTTGGGGTCCCAAAGCGATTTCCCCGATTGGCAATCCTCGGGGTGTGTTTACATGTCCATCATCGGCACTCACAGTATTGCCTAATTCTGACCCGTTTCATGGACTATTACTCACCGTTTTGGGGTCCCAAAGCGATTTTCATAGTTGTTAAACCCCAAGGTGCGCTTGCGTGTCGGTCATCAACACTCGCAGTTTTGGCCGATTCTGGCCTTTTTCGTGGAATATTACTCACTGTTTTGGGGTCCCGGGTGATTTCCACAATTAACGAACCCTGGGTTGCGTTACATATCGATCATTAACACTCACGGTTTTTGTCGATTCTGACATGTTTCGTGGACTATTACTCACCGTTTTGGGGTCCCAAACCGATTTCCATGATTGTCGAACCCCAAGGTCCGCTTACGTGTCGGTCATCCACACTCGCGGTTTTTGTCGATGCTGACCCGTTTCATGGACTATTACTCAGTTTTGGGGTCCAGAAATGATTTCCATTGTTGTCGAACCCCGGGGTGCGTTTACTTGTCAGTCAGCAACACACACAATTGTGGCCAATTCTGGTCCGTCTCTTGGACTATTACTCACCGTTTTCGGGTCCCGAAGTGATTTCCACGACTAATGAACACCGGGGTGCGTTTACGTCTGGGTAATCAACAGTCACAATTTTGGCCGATTCTGGTCCATTTCGTGCACTATTACTCAGTGTTTTAGGGTCCCAAAGCGATTTCCACGATTGACGATCCTCAGGGTGCGTTTACGTGTCCATCATCAACACTCACAGTATTGGCCAATTCTGACCCGTTTCATGGACCATTACTCACCGTTTTGGGGTCCCAAAGCGATTTCCATAGTTGTTGAACCCCAAGGTGCGCTTACGTGTCGGTCATCAACACTCGCGGTTTTTGTCGATTCTGACATGTTTCATGTACTATTACTCACCGTTTTGGGGTCCCAAAGCGATTTCCATGATTGTCGAACCCCCAAGGTGCTCTTACGTGTCAGTCATCCACACTCATGGTTTTTGTCGATGCTGACCCATTTCATGGACTATTACTCTGTTTTGGGGTCCCGAAGCGATTTCCATTGTTGTCAAACCCTGGGGTGCGTTTAGTTGCCAGTCATCATCACTCACAATTTTGGCCAATTCTGGTCTGTTTCCTGGACTATTACTCACCGTTTCGGGTCCCGAAGTGATTTCCATGACTAACGAAACCCGGGGTGCGTTTACATGTCGGTCATCAACACTCATAGTTTCGGCTGATTCTTGCCCGTTTCATGGACTATTACTCTCCGTTTTGGGGTCCCAAAGTGATTTCCATGGTTGTCGAACCCTAAGGTGCGCTTACGTGTCGGTCATCAACACTCGCGGTTTTTCTCGATTCTTACCCGTTTCATGGACTATTACTCAATTTTGGGGTCTCGAAGCGATTTCCATGGTTGTCGAACCCCGGGGCGCGTTTACATGTTGATCATGAACACTCACAAATTTGGCCAATTCCGGTCCGTCTGTTGGACTATTACTCACCATTCTCGAGTCCCGAAGTGATTTCCACGCTTAGCGAACCCCGGGGTGCGTTTACGTGTCGGTAATCAACACTCACAATTTTGGCCGATTCTGGTCCATTTCGTGCACTATTACTCAGCATTTGGGGTCCCAAAGCGATTTCCCCGATTGGCAATCCTCGGGGTGTGTTTACATGTCCATCATCGGCACTCACAGTATTGCCTAATTCTGACCCGTTTCATGGACTATTACTCACCGTTTTGGGGTCCCAAAGCGATTTTCATAGTTGTTAAACCCCAAGGTGCGCTTGCGTGTCGGTCATCAACACTCGCAGTTTTGGCCGATTCTGGCCTTTTTCGTGGAATATTACTCACTGTTTTGGGGTCCCGGGTGATTTCCACAATTAACGAACCCTGGGTTGCGTTACATGTCGATCATTAACACTCACGGTTTTTGTCGATTCTGACATGTTTCGTGGACTATTACTCACCGTTTTGGGGTCCCAAACCGATTTCCATGATTGTCGAACCCCAAGGTCCGCTTACGTGTCGGTCATCCACACTCGCGGTTTTTGTCGATGCTGACCCGTTTCATGGACTATTACTCAGTTTTGGGGTCCAGAAATGATTTCCATTGTTGTCGAACCCCGGGGTGCGTTTACTTGTCAGTCAGCAACACACACAATTGTGGCCAATTCTGGTCCGTCTCTTGGACTATTACTCACCGTTTTCGGGTCCCGAAGTGATTTCCACGACTAATGAACCCCGGGGTGCGTTTACGTCTGGGTAATCAACAGTCACAATTTTGGCCGATTCTGGTCCATTTCGTGCACTATTACTCGGTGTTTTAGGGTCCCAAAGCGATTTCCACGATTGACGATCCTCAGGGTGCGTTTACGTGTCCATCGTCAACACTCACAGTATTGGCCAATTCTGACCCGTTTCATGGACCATTACTCACCGTTTTGGGGTCCCAAAGCGATTTCCATAGTTGTTGAACCCCAAGGTGCGCTTACGTGTCGGTCATCAACACTCGCGGTTTTTGTCGATTCTGACATGTTTCATGTACTATTACTCACCGTTTTGGGGTCCCAAAGCGATTTCCATGATTGTCGAACCCCCAAGGTGCTCTTACGTGTCAGTCATCCACACTCATGGTTTTTGTCGATGCTGACCCATTTCATGGACTATTACTCTGTTTTGGGGTCCCGAAGCGATTTCCATTGTTGTCAAACCTGGGGTGCGTTTACTTGCCAGTCATCATCACTCACAATTTTGGCCATTTCTGGTCTGTTTCCTGGACTATTACTCACCGTTTCGGGTCCCGAAGTGATTTCCATGACTAACGAAACCCGGGGTGCGTTTACGTGTCGGTCATCAACACTCATAGTTTTGGCTGATTCTTGCCCGTTTCATGGACTATTACTCTCCGTTTTGGGGTCCCAAAGTGATTTCCATGGTTGTCGAACCCTAAGGTGCGCTTACGTGTCGGTCATCAACACTCGCGGTTTTTCTCGATTCTTACCCGTTTCATGGACTATTACTCAATTTTGGGGTCTCGAAGCGATTTCCATGGTTGTCGAACCCCGGGGCGCGTTTACATGTTGATCATGAACACTCACAAATTTGGCCAATTCCGGTCCGTCTGTTGGACTATTACTCACCATTCTCGAGTCCCGAAGTGATTTCCACGCTTAGCGAACCCCGGGGTGCGTTTACGTGTCGGTAATCAACACACAATTTTGGCCGATTCTGGTCCATTTCGTGCACTATTACTCAGCATTTGGGGTCCCAAAGCGATTTCCCCGATTGGCAATCCTCGGGGTGTGTTTACATGTCCATCATCGGCACTCACAGTATTGCCTAATTCTGACCCGTTTCATGGACTATTACTCACCGTTTTGGGGTCCCAAAGCGATTTTCATAGTTGTTAAACCCCAAGGTGCGCTTGCGTGTCGGTCATCAACACTCGCAGTTTTGGCCGATTCTGGCCTTTTTCATGGAATATTACTCACTGTTTTGGGGTCTCGGGTGATTTCCACAATTAACGAACCCTGGGTTGCGTTACGTGTCGATCATTAACACTCACGGTTTTTGTCGATTCTGACATGTTTCGTGGACTATTACTCACCGTTTTGGGGTCCCAAACCGATTTCCATGATTGTCGAACCCCAAGGTCCGCTTACGTGTCGGTCATCCGCACTCGCGGTTTTTGTCGATGCTGACCCGTTTCATGGACTATTACTCAGTTTTGGGGTCCAGAAATGATTTCCATTGTTGTCGAACCCCGGGGTGCGTTTACTTGTCAGTCAGCAACACACACAATTGTGGCCAATTCTGGTCCGTCTCTTGGACTATTACTCACCGTTTTCGGGTCCCGACGTGATTTCCACGACTAATGAACCCCGGGGTGCGTTTACGTCTGGGTAATCAACAGTCACAATTTTGGCCGATTCTGGTCCGTTTCGTGCACTATTACTCAGTGTTTTAGGGTCCCAAAGTGATTTCCACGATTGACGATCCTCAGGGTGCGTTTACGTGTCCATCGTCAACACTCATAGTATTGGCCAATTCTGACCCGTTTCATGGACCATTACTCACCGTTTTGGGGTCCCAAAGCGATTTCCATAGTTGTTGAACCCCAAGGTGCGCTTACGTGTCGGTCATCAACACTCGCGGTTTTTGTCGATTCTGACATGTTTCATGTACTATTACTCACCGTTTTGGGGTCCCAAAGCGATTTCCATGATTGTCGAACCCCCAAGGTGCTCTTACGTGTCAGTCATCCACACTCATGGTTTTTGTCGATGCTGACCCATTTCATGGACTATTACTCTGTTTTGGGGTCCCGAAGTGATTTCCATTGTTGTCAAACCCTGGGGTGGGTTTACTTGCCAGTCATCATCACTCACAATTTTGGCCAATTCTGGTCTGTTTCCTGGACTATTACTCACTGTTTCGGGTCCCGAAGTGATTTCCATGACTAACGAATCCCGGGGTGCGTTTACGTGTCGATCATCAACACTCATAGTTTTGGCTGATTCTTGCCCGTTTCATGGACTATTACTCTCCGTTTTGGGGTCCCAAAGTGATTTCCATGGTTGTCGAACCCTAAGGTGCGCTTACGTGTCGGCCATCAACACTCGCGGTTTTTCTCGATTCTTACCCGTTTCATGGACTATTACTCAATTTTGGGGTCTCGAAGCGATTTCCATGGTTGTCGAACCCCGGGGCGCGTTTACATGTTGATCATGAACACTCACAAATTTGGCCAATTCCGGTCCGTCTGTTGGACTATTACTCACCATTCTCGAGTCCCGAAGTGATTTCCACGCTTAGCGAACCCCGGGGTGCGTTTACGTGTCGGTAATCAACACTCACAATTTTGGACGATTCTGGTCCATTTCGTGCACTATTACTCAGCATTTGGGGTCCCAAAGCGATTTCCCCGATTGGCAATCCTCGGGGTGTGTTTACATGTCCATCATCGGCACTCACAGTATTGCCTAATTCTGACCCGTTTCATGGACTATTACTCACCGTTTTGGGGTCCCAAAGCAATTTTCATAGTTGTTAAACCCCAAGGTGCGCTTGTGTGTCGGTCATCAACACTCGCAGTTTTGGCCGATTCTGGCCTTTTTCGTGGAATATTACTCACTGTTTTGGGGTCCCGGGTGATTTCCACAATTAACGAACCCTGGGTTGCGTTACATGTCGATCATTAACACTCACGGTTTTTGTCGATTCTGACATGTTTCGTGGACTATTACTCACCGTTTTGGGGTCCCAAACCGATTTCCATGATTGTCGAACCCCAAGGTCCGCTTACGTGTCGGTCATCCATACTCGCGGTTTTTGTCGATGCTGACCCGTTTCATGGACTATTACTCAGTTTTGGGGTCCAGAAACGATTTCCATTGTTGGCGAACCCCGGGGTGCGTTTACTTGTCAGTCAGCAACACACACAATTGTGGCCAATTCTGGTCCGTCTCTTGGACTATTACTCACCGTTTTCGGGTCCCGAAGTGATTTCCACGACTAATGAACCCCGGGGTGCGTTTACGTCTGGGTAATCAACAGTCACAATTTTGGACGATTCTGGTCCATTTCGTGCACTATTACTCAGTGTTTTAGGGTCCCAACGCGATTTCCACGATTGACGATCCTCAGGGTGCGTTTATGTGTCCATCGTCAACACTCACAGTATTGGCCAATTCTGACCCGTTTCATGGACCATTACTCACTGTTTTGGGGTCCCAAAGCGATTTCCATAGTTGTTGAACCCCAAGGTGCGCTTACGTGTCGGTCATCAACACTCGCGGTTTTTGTCGATTCTGACATGTTTCATGTACTATTACTCACCGTTTTGGGGTCCCAAAGCGATTTCCATGATTGTCGAACCCCCAAGGTGCTCTTACGTGTCAGTCATCCACACTCATGGTTTTTGTCGATGCTGACCCATTTCATGGACTATTACTCTGTTTTGGGGTCCCGAAGCGATTTCCATTGTTGTCAAACCCTGGGGTGCGTTTACTTGCCAGTCATCATCACTCACAATTTTGGCCAATTCTGGTCTGTTTCCTGGACTATTACTCACCGTTTCGGGTCCCGAAGTGATTTCCATGACTAACGAAACCCGGGGTGCGTTTACGTGTCGGTCATCAACACTCATAGTTTTGGCTGATTCTTGCCCGTTTCATGGACTATTACTCTCCGTTTTGGGGTCCCAAAGTGATTTCCATGGTTGTCGAACCCTAAGGTGCGCTTACGTGTCGGTCATCAACACTCGCGGTTTTTCTCGATTCTTACCCGTTTCATGGACTATTACTCAATTTTGGGGTCTCGAAGCGATTTCCATGGTTGTCGAACCCCGGGGCGCGTTTACATGTTGATCATGAACACTCACAAATTTGGCCAATTCCGGTCCGTCTGTTGGACTATTACTCACCATTCTCGAGTCCCGAAGTGATTTCCACGCTTAGCGAACCCCGGGGTGCGTTTACGTGTCGGTAATCAACACACAATTTTGGCCGATTCTGGTCCATTTCGTGCACTATTACTCAGCATTTGGGGTCCCAAAGCGATTTCCCCGATTGGCAATCCTCGGGGTGTGTTTACATGTCCATCATCGGCACTCACAGTATTGCCTAATTCTGACCCGTTTCATGGACTATTACTCACCGTTTTGGGGTCCCAAAGCGATTTTCATAGTTGTTAAACCCCAAGGTGCGCTTGCGTGTCGGTCATCAACACTCGCAGTTTTGGCCGATTCTGGCCTTTTTCATGGAATATTACTCACTGTTTTGGGGTCTCGGGTGATTTCCACAATTAACGAACCCTGGGTTGCGTTACGTGTCGATCATTAACACTCACGGTTTTTGTCGATTCTGACATGTTTCGTGGACTATTACTCACCGTTTTGGGGTCCCAAACCGATTTCCATGATTGTCGAACCCCAAGGTCCGCTTACGTGTCGGTCATCCACACTCGCGGTTTTTGTCGATGCTGACCCGTTTCATGGACTATTACTCAGTTTTGGGGTCCAGAAATGATTTCCATTGTTGTCGAACCCCGGGGTGCGTTTACTTGTCAGTCAGCAACACACACAATTGTGGCCAATTCTGGTCCGTCTCTTGGACTATTACTCACCGTTTTCGGGTCCCGAAGTGATTTCCACGACTAATGAACCCCGGGGTGCGTTTACGTCTGGGTAATCAACAGTCACAATTTTGGCCGATTCTGGTCCGTTTCGTGCACTATTACTCAGTGTTTTAGGGTCCCAAAGCGATTTCCACGATTGACGATCCTCAGGGTGCGTTTACGTGTCCATCGTCAACACTCACAGTATTGGCCAATTCTGACCCGTTTCATGGACCATTACTCACCGTTTTGGGGTCCCAAAGCGATTTCTATAGTTGTTGAACCCCAAGGTGCGCTTACGTGTCGGTCATCAACACTCGCGGTTTTTGTCGATTCTGACATGTTTCATGTACTATTACTCACCGTTTTGGGGTCCCAAAGCGATTTCCATGATTGTCGAACCCCCAAGGTGCTCTTACGTGTCAGTCATCCACACTCATGGTTTTTGTCGATGCTGACCCATTTCATGGACTATTACTCTGTTTTGGGGTCCCGAAGCGATTTCCATTGTTGTCAAACCTGGGGTGCGTTTACTTGCCAGTCATCATCACTCACAATTTTGGCCAATTCTGGTCTGTTTCCTGGACTATTACTCACCGTTTCGGGTCCCGAAGTGATTTCCATGACTAACGAAACCCGGGGTGCGTTTACGTGTCGGTCATCAACACTCATAGTTTTGGCTGATTCTTGCCCGTTTCATGGACTATTACTCTCCGTTTTGGGGTCCCAAAGTGATTTCCATGGTTGTCGAACCCTAAGGTGCGCTTAAGTGTCGGTCATCAACACTCGCGGTTTTTCTCGATTCTTACCCGTTTCATGGACTATTACTCAATTTTGGGGTCTCGAAGCGATTTCCATGGTTGTCGAACCCCGGGGCGCGTTTACATGTTGATCATGAACACTCACAAATTTGGCCAATTCCGGTCCGTCTGTTGGACTATTACTCACCATTCTCGAGTCCCGAAGTGATTTCCACGCTTAGCGAACCCCGGGGTGCGTTTACGTGTCGGTAATCAACACTCACAATTTTGGCCGATTCTGGTCCATTTCGTGCACTATTACTCAGCATTTGGGGTCCCAAAGCGATTTCCCCGATTGGCAATCCTCGGGGTGTGTTTACATGTCCATCATCGGCACTGACAGTATTGCCTAATTCTGACCCGTTTCATGGACTATTACTCACCGTTTTGGGGTCCCAAAGCGATTTTCATAGTTGTTAAACCCCAAGGTGCGCTTGCGTGTCGGTCATCAACACTCGCAGTTTTGGCCGATTCTGGCCTTTTTCATGGAATATTACTCACTGTTTTGGGGTCTCGGGTGATTTCCACAATTAACGAACCCTGGGTTGCGTTACGTGTCGATCATTAACACTCACGATTTTTGTCGATTCTGACATGTTTCGTGGACTATTACTCACCGTTTTGGGGTCCCAAACCGATTTCCATGATTGTCGAACCCCAAGGTCCGCTTACGTGTCGGTCATCCACACTCGCGGTTTTTGTCGATGCTGACCCGTTTCATGGACTATTACTCAGTTTTGGGGTCCAGAAATGATTTCCATTGTTGTCGAACCCCGGGGTGCGTTTACTTGTCAGTCAGCAACACACACAATTGTGGCCAATTCTGGTCCGTCTCTTGGACTATTACTCACCGTTTTCGGGTCCCGAAGTGATTTCCACGACTAATGAACCCCGGGGTGCGTTTACGTCTGGGTAATCAACAGTCACAATTTTGGCCGATTCTGGTCCGTTTCGTGCACTATTACTCAGTGTTTTAGGGTCCCAAAGCGATTTCCACGATTGACGATCCTCAGGGTGCGTTTACGTGTCCATCGTCAACACTCACAGTATTGGCCAATTCTGACCCGTTTCATGGACCATTACTCACCGTTTTGGGGTCCCAAAGCGATTTCCATGATTGTCGAACCCCCAAGGTGCTCTTACGTGTCAGTCATCCACACTCATGGTTTTTGTCGATGCTGACCCATTTCATGGACTATTACTCTGTTTTGGGGTCCCGAAGCGATTTCCATTGTTGTCAAACCTGGGGTGCGTTTACTTGCCAGTCATCATCACTCACAATTTTGGCCAATTCTGGTCTGTTTCCTGGACTATTACTCACCGTTTCGGGTCCCGAAGTGATTTCCATGACTAACGAAACCCGGGGTGCGTTTACGTGTTGGTCATCAACACTCATAGTTTTGGCTGATTCTTGCCCGTTTCATGGACTATTACTCTCCGTTTTGGGGTCCCAAAGTGATTTCCATGGTTGTCGAACCCTAAGGTGCGCTTAAGTGTCGGTCATCAACACTCGCGGTTTTTCTCGATTCTTACCCGTTTCATGGACTATTACTCAATTTTGGGGTCTCGAAGCGATTTCCATGGTTGTCGAACCCCGGGGCGCGTTTACATGTTGATCGTGAACACTCACAAATTTGGCCAATTCCGGTCCGTCTGTTGGACTATTACTCACCATTCTCGAGTCCCGAAGTGATTTCCACGCTTAGCGAACCCCGGGGTGCGTTTACGTGTCGGTAATCAACACTCACAATTTTGGCCGATTCTGGTCCATTTCGTGCACTATTACTCAGCATTTGGGGTCCCAAAGCGATTTCCCCGATTGGCAATCCTCGGGGTGTGTTTACATGTCCATCATCGGCACTGACAGTATTGCCTAATTCTGACCCGTTTCATGGACTATTACTCACCGTTTTGGGGTCCCAAAGCGATTTTCATAGTTGTTAAACCCCAAGGTGCGCTTGCGTGTCGGTCATCAACACTCGCAGTTTTGGCTGATTCTGGCCTTTTTCGTGGAATATTACTCACTGTTTTGGGGTCCCGGGTGATTTCCACAATTAATGAACCCTGGGTTGCGTTACGTGTCGATCATTAACACTCACGGTTTTTGTCGATTCTGACATGTTTCATGGACTATTACTCACCGTTTTGGGGTCCCAAACCGATTTCCATGATTGTCGAACCCCAAGGTCCACTTACGTGTCGGTCATCCACACTCGCGGTGTTTGTCGATGCTGACCCGTTTCATGGACTATTACTCAGTTTTGGGGTCCAGAAGCGATTTCCATTGTTGTCGAACCCCGGGGTGCGTTTACTTGTCAGTCATCAACACACACAATTGTGGCCAATTCTGGTCCGTCTCTTGGACTATTACTCACCGTTTTCGGGTCCTGAAGTGATTTCCACGACTAATGAACCCCGGGGTGCGTTTACGTCTGGGTAATCAACAGTCACAATTTTGGCCGATTCTGGTCCATTTCGTGCACTATTACTCAGTGTTTTAGGGTCCCAAAGCGATTTCCATGATTGACGATCCTCAGGGTGCGTTTACGTGTCCATCGTCAACACTCACAGTATTGGCCAATTCTGACCCGTTTCATGGACCATTACTCACCGTTTTGGGGTCCCAAAGCGATTTCCATAGTTGTTGAACCCCAAGGTGCGCTTACGTGTCGGTCATCAACACTCGCGGTTTTTGTCGATTCTGACATGTTTCATGTATTATTACTCACCGTTTTGGGGTCCCAAAGCGATTTCCATGATTGTCGAACCCCCAAGGTGCTCTTACGTGTCAGTCATCCACACTCATGGTTTTTGTCGATGCTGACCCGTTTCATGGACTATTACTCAGTTTTGGGGTCCAGAAACGATTTCCATTGTTGTCGAACCCCGGGGTGCGTTTACTTGTCAGTCAGCAACACACACAATTGTGGCCAATTCTGGTCCGTCTCTTGGACTATTACTCACCGTTTTCGGGTCCCGAAGTGATTTCCACGACTAATGAACCCCGGGGTGTGTTTACGTCTGGGTAATCAACAGTCACAATTTTGGCCGATTCTGGTCCATTTCGTGCACTATTACTCAGTGTTTTAGGGTCCCAAAGCGATTTCCACGATTGACGATCCTCAGGGTGCGTTTACGTGTCCATCGTCAACACTCACAGTATTGGCCAATTCTGACCCGTTTCATGGACCATTACTCACTGTTTTGGGGTCCCAAAGCGATTTCCATAGTTGTTGAACCCCAAGGTGCACTTACGTGTCGGTCATCAACACTCGCGGTTTTTGTCGATTCTGACATGTTTCATGTATTATTACTCACCGTTTTGGGGTCCCAAAGCGATTTCCATGATTGTCGAACCCCCAAGGTGCTCTTACGTGTCAGTCATCCACACTCATGGTTTTTGTCGATGCTGACCCGTTTCATGGACTATTACTCAGTTTTGGGGTCCAGAAACGATTTCCATTGTTGTCGAACCCCGGGGTGCGTTTACTTGTCAGTCAGCAACACACACAATTGTGGCCAATTCTGGTCCGTCTCTTGGACTATTACTCACCGTTTTCGTGTCCCGAAGTGATTTCCATGACTAATGAACCCCGGGGTGCGTTTACGTCTGGGTAATCAACAGTCACAATTTTGGCCGATTCTGGTCCATTTCGTGCACTATTACTCAGTGTTTTAGGGTCCCAAAGCGATTTCCACGATTGACGATCCTCAGGGTGCGTTTACATGTCCATCGTCAACACTCACAGTATTGGCCAATTCTGACCCGTTTCATGGACCATTACTCACCGTTTTGGGGTCCCAAAGCGATTTCCATAGTTGTTGAACCCCAAGGTGCGCTTACGTGTCGGTCATCAACACTCGCGGTTTTTGTCGATTCTGACATGTTTCATGTACTATTACTCACCGTTTTGGGGTCCCAAAGCGATTTCCATGATTGTCGAACCCCCAAGGTGCTCTTACGTGTCAGTCATCCACACTCATGGTTTTTGTCGATGCTGACCCATTTCATGGACTATTACTCTGTTTTGGGGTCCCGAAGCGATTTCCATTGTTGTCAAACCCTGGGGTGCGTTTACTTGCCAGTCATCATCACTCACAATTTTGGCCAATTCTGGTCTGTTTCCTGGACTATTACTCACCGTTTCGGGTCCCGAAGTGATTTCCATGACTAACGAAACCCGGGGTGCGTTTACGTGTCGGTCATCAACACTCATAGTTTTGGCTGATTCTTGCCCGTTTCATGGACTATTACTCTCCGTTTTGGGGTCCCAAAGTGATTTCCATGGTTGTCGAACCCTAAGGTGCGCTTACGTGTCGGTCATCAACACTCGCGGTTTTTCTCGATTCTTACCCGTTTCATGGACTATTACTCAATTTTTGGGTCTCGAAGCGATTTCCATGGTTGTCGAACCCCGGGGCGCGTTTACATGTTGATCATGAACACTCACAAATTTGGCCAATTCCGGTCCGTCTGTTGGACTATTACTCACCATTTTTGAGTCCCGAAGTGATTTCCACGCTTAGCGAACCCCGGGGTGTGTTTACGTGTCGGTAATCAACACTCACAATTTTGGCCGATTCTGGTCCATTTCGTGCACTATTACTCAGCATTTGGGGTCCCAAAGCGATTTCCCCGATTGGCAATCCTCGGGGTGTGTTTACATGTCCATCATCGGCACTCACAGTATTGCCTAATTCTGACCCGTTTCATGGACTATTACTCACCGTTTTGGGGTCCCAAAGCGATTTTCATAGTTGTTAAACCCCAAGGTGCGCTTGCGTGTCGGTCATCAACACTCGCAGTTTTGGCCGATTCTGGCCTTTTTCATGGAATATTACTCACTGTTTTGGGGTCTCGGGTGATTTCCACAATTAACGAACCCTGGGTTGCGTTACGTGTCGATCATTAACACTCACGGTTTTTGTCGATTCTGACATGTTTCGTGGACTATTACTCACCGTTTTGGGGTCCCAAACCGATTTCCATGATTGTCGAACCCCAAGGTCCGCTTACGTGTCGGTCATCCACACTCGCGGTTTTTGTCGATGCTGACCCGTTTCATGGACTATTACTCAGTTTTGGGGTCCAGAAATGATTTCCATTGTTGTCGAACCCCGGGGTGCGTTTACTTGTCAGTCAGCAACACACACAATTGTGGCCAATTCTGGTCCGTCTCTTGGACTATTACTCACCGTTTTCGGGTCCCGAAGTGATTTCCACGACTAATGAACCCCGGGGTGCGTTTACGTCTGGGTAATCAACAGTCACAATTTTGGCCGATTCTGGTCCATTTCGTGCACTATTACTCGGTGTTTTAGGGTCCCAAAGCGATTTCCACGATTGACGATCCTCAGGGTGCGTTTACGTGTCCATCGTCAACACTCACAGTATTGGCCAATTCTGACCCGTTTCATGGACCATTACTCACCGTTTTGGGGTCCCAAAGCGATTTCCATAGTTGTTGAACCCCAAGGTGCGCTTACGTGTCGGTCATCAACACTCGCGGTTTTTGTCGATTCTGACATGTTTCATGTACTATTACTCACCGTTTTGGGGTCCCAAAGCGATTTCCATGATTGTCGAACCCCCAAGGTGCTCTTACGTGTCAGTCATCCACACTCATGGTTTTTGTCGATGCTGACCCATTTCATGGACTATTACTCTGTTTTGGGGTCCCGAAGTGATTTCCATTGTTGTCAAACCCTGGGGTGGGTTTACTTGCCAGTCATCATCACTCACAATTTTGGCCAATTCTGGTCTGTTTCCTGGACTATTACTCACTGTTTCGGGTCCCGAAGTGATTTCCATGACTAACGAATCCCGGGGTGCGTTTACGTGTCGATCATCAACACTCATAGTTTTGGCTGATTCTTGCCCGTTTCATGGACTATTACTCTCCGTTTTGGGGTCCCAAAGTGATTTCCATGGTTGTCGAACCCTAAGGTGCGCTTACGTGTCGGCCATCAACACTCGCGGTTTTTCTCGATTCTTACCCGTTTCATGGACTATTACTCAATTTTGGGGTCTCGAAGCGATTTCCATGGTTGTCGAACCCCGGGGCGCGTTTACATGTTGATCATGAACACTCACAAATTTGGCCAATTCCGGTCCGTCTGTTGGACTATTACTCACCATTCTCGAGTCCCGAAGTGATTTCCACGCTTAGCGAACCCCGGGGTGCGTTTACGTGTCGGTAATCAACACTCACAATTTTGGACGATTCTGGTCCATTTCGTGCACTATTACTCAGCATTTGGGGTCCCAAAGCGATTTCCCCGATTGGCAATCCTCGGGGTGTGTTTACATGTCCATCATCGGCACTCACAGTATTGCCTAATTCTGACCCGTTTCATGGACTATTACTCACCGTTTTGGGGTCCCAAAGCAATTTTCATAGTTGTTAAACCCCAAGGTGCGCTTGTGTGTCGGTCATCAACACTCGCAGTTTTGGCCGATTCTGGCCTTTTTCGTGGAATATTACTCACTGTTTTGGGGTCCCGGGTGATTTCCACAATTAACGAACCCTGGGTTGCGTTACATGTCGATCATTAACACTCACGGTTTTTGTCGATTCTGACATGTTTCGTGGACTATTACTCACCGTTTTGGGGTCCCAAACCGATTTCCATGATTGTCGAACCCCAAGGTCCGCTTACGTGTCGGTCATCCATACTCGCGGTTTTTGTCGATGCTGACCCGTTTCATGGACTATTACTCAGTTTTGGGGTCCAGAAACGATTTCCATTGTTGGCGAACCCCGGGGTGCGTTTACTTGTCAGTCAGCAACACACACAATTGTGGCCAATTCTGGTCCGTCTCTTGGACTATTACTCACCGTTTTCGGGTCCCGAAGTGATTTCCACGACTAATGAACCCCGGGGTGCGTTTACGTCTGGGTAATCAACAGTCACAATTTTGGACGATTCTGGTCCATTTCGTGCACTATTACTCAGTGTTTTAGGGTCCCAACGCGATTTCCACGATTGACGATCCTCAGGGTGCGTTTATGTGTCCATCGTCAACACTCACAGTATTGGCCAATTCTGACCCGTTTCATGGACCATTACTCACTGTTTTGGGGTCCCAAAGCGATTTCCATAGTTGTTGAACCCCAAGGTGCGCTTACGTGTCGGTCATCAACACTCGCGGTTTTTGTCGATTCTGACATGTTTCATGTACTATTACTCACCGTTTTGGGGTCCCAAAGCGATTTCCATGATTGTCGAACCCCCAAGGTGCTCTTACGTGTCAGTCATCCACACTCATGGTTTTTGTCGATGCTGACCCATTTCATGGACTATTACTCTGTTTTGGGGTCCCGAAGCGATTTCCATTGTTGTCAAACCTGGGGTGCGTTTACTTGCCAGTCATCATCACTCACAATTTTGGCCAATTCTGGTCTGTTTCCTGGACTATTACTCACCGTTTCGGGTCCCGAAGTGATTTCCGTGACTAACGAAACCCGGGGTGCGTTTACGTGTCGGTCATCAACACTCATAGTTTTGGCTGATTCTTCCCCGTTTCATGGACTATTACTCTCCGTTTTGGGGTCCCAAAGTGATTTCCATGGTTGTCGAACCCTAAGGTGCGCTTACGTGTCGGTCATCAACACTCGCGGTTTTTCTCGATTCTTACCCGTTTCATGGACTATTACTCAATTTTGGGGTCTCGAAGCGATTTCCATGGTTGTCGAACCCCGGGGCACGTTTACATGTTGATCATGAACACTCACAAATTTGGCCAATTCCGGTCCGTCTGTTGGACTATTACTCACCATTCTCGAGTCCCGAAGTGATTTCCACGCTTAGCGAACCCCGGGGTGCATTTACGTGTCGGTAATCAACACTCACAATTTTCGCCGATTCTGGTCCATTTCGTGCACTATTACTCAGCATTTGGGGTCCCAAAGCGATTTCCCCGATTGGCAATCCTCGGGGTGTGTTTACATGTCCATCATCGGCACTGACAGTATTGCCTAATTCTGACCCGTTTCATGGACTATTACTCACCGTTTTGGGGTCCCAAAGCAATTTTCATAGTTGTTAAACCCCAAGGTGCGCTTGCGTGTCGGTCATCAACACTCGCAGTTTTGGCCGATTCTGGCCTTTTTCGTGGAATATTACTCACTGTTTTGGGGTCCCGGGTGATTTCCACAATTAACGAACCCTGGGTTGCGTTACGTGTCGATCATTAACACTCACGGTTTTTGTCGATTCTGACATGTTTCATGGACTATTACTCACCGTTTTGGGGTCCCAAACCGATTTCCATGATTGTCGAACCCCAAGGTCCGCTTACGTGTCGGTCATCCACACTCGCGGTTTTTGTCGATGCTGACCCGTTTCATGGACTATTACTCAGTTTTGGGGTCCAGAAGCGATTTCCATTGTTGTCGAACCCCGGGGTGCGTTTACTTGTCAGTCATCAACACACACAATTGTGGCCAATTCTGGTCCGTCTCTTGGACTATTACTCACCGTTTTCGGGTCCCGAAGTGATTTCCACGACTAATGAACCCCGGGGTGCGTTTACGTCTGGGTAATCAACAGTCACAATTTTGGCCGATTCTGGTCCATTTCATGCACTATTACTCAGTGTTTTAGGGTCCCAAAGCGATTTCCACGATTGACGATCCTCAGGGTGCGTTTACGTGTCCATCGTCAACACTCACAGTATTGGCCAATTCTGACCCGTTTCATGGACCATTACTCACCGTTTTGGGGTCCCAAAGCGATTTCCATAGTTGTTGAACCCCAAGGTGCGCTTACGTGTCGGTCATCAACACTCGCGGTTTTTGTCGATTCTGACATGTTTCATGTACTATTACTCACCGTTTTGGGGTCCCAAAGCGATTTCCATGATTGTCGAACCCCCAAGGTGCTCTTACGTGTCAGTCATCCACACTCATGGTTTTTGTCGATGCTGACCCATTTCATGGACTATTACTCTGTTTTGGGGTCCCGAAGTGATTTCCATTGTTGTCAAACCCTGGGGTGGGTTTACTTGCCAGTCATCATCACTCACAATTTTGGCCAATTCTGGTCTGTTTCCTGGACTATTACTCACTGTTTCGGGTCCCGAAGTGATTTCCATGACTAACGAATCCCGGGGTGCGTTTACGTGTCGATCATCAACACTCATAGTTTTGGCTGATTCTTGCCCGTTTCATGGACTATTACTCTCCGTTTTGGGGTCCCAAAGTGATTTCCATGGTTGTCGAACCCTAAGGTGCGCTTACGTGTCGGCCATCAACACTCGCGGTTTTTCTCGATTCTTACCCGTTTCATGGACTATTACTCAATTTTGGGGTCTCGAAGCGATTTCCATGGTTGTCGAACCCCGGGGCGCGTTTACATGTTGATCATGAACACTCACAAATTTGGCCAATTCCGGTCCGTCTGTTGGACTATTACTCACCATTCTCGAGTCCCGAAGTGATTTCCACGCTTAGCGAACCCCGGGGTGCGTTTACGTGTCGGTAATCAACACTCACAATTTTGGACGATTCTGGTCCATTTCGTGCACTATTACTCAGCATTTGGGGTCCCAAAGCGATTTCCCCGATTGGCAATCCTCGGGGTGTGTTTACATGTCCATCATCGGCACTCACAGTATTGCCTAATTCTGACCCGTTTCATGGACTATTACTCACCGTTTTGGGGTCCCAAAGCAATTTTCATAGTTGTTAAACCCCAAGGTGCGCTTGTGTGTCGGTCATCAACACTCGCAGTTTTGGCCGATTCTGGCCTTTTTCGTGGAATATTACTCACTGTTTTGGGGTCCCGGGTGATTTCCACAATTAACGAACCCTGGGTTGCGTTACATGTCGATCATTAACACTCACGGTTTTTGTCGATTCTGACATGTTTCGTGGACTATTACTCACCGTTTTGGGGTCCCAAACCGATTTCCATGATTGTCGAACCCCAAGGTCCGCTTACGTGTCGGTCATCCATACTCGCGGTTTTTGTCGATGCTGACCCGTTTCATGGACTATTACTCAGTTTTGGGGTCCAGAAACGATTTCCATTGTTGGCGAACCCCGGGGTGCGTTTACTTGTCAGTCAGCAACACACACAATTGTGGCCAATTCTGGTCCGTCTCTTGGACTATTACTCACCGTTTTCGGGTCCCGAAGTGATTTCCACGACTAATGAACCCCGGGGTGCGTTTACGTCTGGGTAATCAACAGTCACAATTTTGGACGATTCTGGTCCATTTCGTGCACTATTACTCAGTGTTTTAGGGTCCCAACGCGATTTCCACGATTGACGATCCTCAGGGTGCGTTTATGTGTCCATCGTCAACACTCACAGTATTGGCCAATTCTGACCCGTTTCATGGACCATTACTCACTGTTTTGGGGTCCCAAAGCGATTTCCATAGTTGTTGAACCCCAAGGTGCGCTTACGTGTCGGTCATCAACACTCGCGGTTTTTGTCGATTCTGACATGTTTCATGTACTATTACTCACCGTTTTGGGGTCCCAAAGCAATTTCCATGATTGTCGAACCCCCAAGGTGCTCTTACGTGTCAGTCATCCACACTCATGGTTTTTGTCGATGCTGACCCATTTCATGGACTATTACTCTGTTTTGGGGTCCCGAAGCGATTTCCATTGTTGTCAAACCTGGGGTGCGTTTACTTGCCAGTCATCATCACTCACAATTTTGGCCAATTCTGGTCTGTTTCCTGGACTATTACTCACCGTTTCGGGTCCCGAAGTGATTTCCATGACTAACGAAACCCGGGGTGCGTTTACGTGTCGGTCATCAACACTCATAGTTTTGGCTGATTCTTCCCCGTTTCATGGACTATTACTCTCCGTTTTGGGGTCCCAACGTGATTTCCATGGTTGTCGAACCCTAAGGTGCGCTTACGTGTCGGTCATCAACACTCGCGGTTTTTCTCGATTCTTACCCGTTTCATGGACTATTACTCAATTTTGGGGTCTCGAAGCGATTTCCATGGTTGTCGAACCCCGGGGCACGTTTACATGTTGATCATGAACACTCACAAATTTGGCCAATTCC
>NW_025228197.1:36890-38723 GCF_018294505.1 Triticum aestivum | reverse complement strand
CGGTTTTTGTCGATGCTGACCCGTTTCATGGACTATTACTCAGTTTTGGGGTCCAGAAGCGATTTCCATTGTTGTCGAACCCCAGGGTGCGTTTACTTGTCAGTCATCAACACACACAATTGTGGCCAATTCTGGTCCGTCTCTTGGACTATTACTCACCGTTTTCGGGTCCCGAAGTGATTTCCACGACTAATGAACCCCGGGGTGCGTTTACGTCTGGGTAATCAACAGTCACAATTTTGGCCGATTCTGGTCCATTTCGTGCACTATTACTCAGTGTTTTAGGGTCCCAAAGCGATTTCCACGATTGATGATCCTCAGGGTGCGTTTACGTGTCCATCGTCAACACTCACAGTATTGGCCAATTCTGACCCGTTTCATGGACCATTACTCACCGTTTTGGGGTCCCAAAGCGATTTCCATAGTTATTGAACCCCAAGGTGCGCTTACGTGTCGGTCATCAACACTCACGGTTTTTGTCGATTCTGACATGTTTCATGTATTATTACTCACCGTTTTGGGGTCCCAAAGCGATTTCCATGATTGTCGAACCCCCAAGGTGCTCTTACGTGTCAGTCATCCACACTCATGGTTTTTGTCGATGCTGACCCATTTCATGGACTATTACTCTGTTTTGGGGTCCCGAAGCGATTTCCATTGTTGTCAAACCCTGGGGTGCGTTTACTTGCCAGTCATCATCACTCACAATTTTGGCCAATTCTGGTCTGTTTCCTGGACTATTACTCACCGTTTCGGGTCCCGAAGTGATTTCCATGACTAACGAAACCCGGGGTGCGTTTACGTGTCGGTCATCAACACTCATAGTTTTGGCTGATTCTTGCCCGTTTCATGGACTATTACTCTCCGTTTTGGGGTCCCAAAGTGATTTCCATGGTTGTCGAACCCTAAGGTGCGCTTACGTGTCGGTCATCAACACTCGCGGTTTTTCTCGATTCTTACCCGTTTCATGGACTATTACTCAATTTTGGGGTCTCGAAGCGATTTCCATGGTTGTCGAACCCCGGGGCGCGTTTACATGTTGATCATGAACACTCACAAATTTGGCCAATTCCGGTCCGTCTGTTGGACTATTACTCACCATTTTCGAGTCCCGAAGTGATTTCCACGCTTAGCGAACCCCGGGGTGCGTTTACGTGTCGGTAATCAACACTCACAATTTTGGCTGATTCTGGTCCATTTCGTGCACTATTACTCAGCATTTGGGGTCCCAAAGCGATTTCCCCGATTGGCAATCCTCGGGGTGTGTTTACATGTCCATCATCGGCAATCACAGTATTGCCTAATTCTGACCCGTTTCATGGACTATTACTCACCGTTTTGGGGTCCCAAAGCGATTTTCATAGTTGTTAAACTCCAAGGTGCGCTTGCGTGTCGGTCATCAACACTCGCAGTTTTGGCCAATTCTGGCCATTTTCATGGAATATTACTCACTGTTTTGGGGTCCCGGGTGATTTCCACAATTAACGAACCCTGGGTTGCGTTACGTGTCGATCATTAACACTCACGGTTTTTGTCGATTCTGACATGTTTCGTGGACTATTACTCACCGTTTTGGGGTCCCAAACCGATTTCCATGATTGTCGAACCCCAAGGTCCGCTTACGTGTCGGTCATCCACACTTGCGGTTTTTGTCGATGCTGACCCGTTTCATGGACTATTACTCTGTTTTGGGGTCCCGAAGCGATTTCCATTGTTGTCAAACCCCGGGGTGCGTTTACTTGCCAGTCATCATCACTCACAATTTTGGCCGATTCTGGTCTGTTTCCTGGACTATTACTCACTGTTTCGGGTCCCGAAGTGATTTCCATGACT
>NW_025228197.1:23627-30486 GCF_018294505.1 Triticum aestivum | reverse complement strand
AGTCATCATCACTCACAATTTTGGCCAATTCTGGTGTGTTTCCTGGACTATTACTCACCGTTTCGGGTCCCGAAGTGATTTCCATGACTAACGAAACCCGGGGTGCGTTTATGTGTCGGTCATCAACACTCATAGTTTTGGCTGATTCTTGCCCGTTTCATGGACTATTACTCTCCGTTTTGGGGTCCCAAAGTGATTTCCATGGTTGTCGAACCCTAAGGTGCGCTTACGTGTCGGTCATCAACACTCGCGGTTTTTCTCGATTCTTACCCGTTTCATGGACTATTACTCAATTTTGGGGTCTCGAAGCGATTTCCATGGTTGTCGAACCCCGGGGCGCGTTTACATGTTGATCATGAACACTCACAAATTTGGCCAATTCCGGTCCGTCTGTTGGACTATTACTCACCATTTTCGAGTCCCGAAGTGATTTCGACGCTTAGCGAACCCCGGGGTTCGTTTACGTGTCGGTAATCAACACTCACAATTTTGGCTGATTCTGGTCCATTTCGTGCACTATTACTCAGCATTTGGGGTCCCAAAGCGATTTCCCCGATTGGCAATCCTCGGGGTGTGTTTACATGTCCATCATCGGCAATCACAGTATTGCCTAATTCTGACCCGTTTCATGGACTATTACTCACCGTTTTGGGGACACAAAGCGATTTTCATAGTTGTTAAACCCCAAGGTGCGCTTGCGTGTCGGTCATCAACACTCGCAGTTTTGGCCGATTCTGGCCTTTTTCGTGGAATATTACTCACTATTTTGGGGTCCCGGGTGATTTCCACAATTAACGAACCCTGGGTTGCGTTACGTGTCGATCATTAACACTCACGGTTTTTGTCGATTCTGACATGTTTCGTGGACTATTACTCACTGTTTTGGGGTCCCAAACCGATTTCCATGATTGTCGAACCCCAAGGTCCGCTTACGTGTCGGTCATCCACACTCGCGGTTTTTGTCGATGCTGACCCGTTTCATGGACTATTACTCTGTTTTGGGGTCCCGAAGCGATTTCCATTGTTGTCAAACCCCGGGGTGCGTTTACTTGCCAGTCATCATCACTCACAATTTTGGCCGATTCTGGTATGTTTCCTGGACTATTACTCACTGTTTCGGGTCCCGAAGTGATTTCCATGACTAACGAAACCCAGGGTGCGTTTACGTGTCGGTCATCAACACTCGTAGTTTTTTGCTGATTCTGGCCCGTTTCATGGACCATTACTCACCGTTTTGGGGTCCCAAAGCGATTTCCATAGTTGTTGAACCCCAAGGTGCGCTTACGTGTCGGTCATCAACACTCGCGGTTTTTGTCGATTCTGACATGTTTCATGTACTATTACTCACCGTTTTGGGGTCCCAAAGCGATTTCCATGATTGTCGAACCCCCAAGGTGCTCTTACGTGTCAGTCATCCACACTCATGGTTTTTGTCAATGCTGACCCATTTCATGGACTATTACTCTGTTTTGGGGTCCCGAAGCGATTTCCATTGTTGTCAAACCCTGGTGTGCATTTACTTGCCAGTCATCATCACTCACAATTTTGGCCAATTCTGGTGTGTTTCCTGGACTATTACTCACTGTTTCGGGTCCCGAAGTGATTTCCATGACTAACAAAACCCGGGGTGCGTTTACGTGTCGGTCATCAACACTCATAGTTTTGGCTGATTCTTGCCCGTTTCATGGACTATTACTCTCTGTTTTGGGGTCCCAAAGTGATTTCCATGGTTGTCGAACCCTAATGTGCGCTTACGTGTCGGTCATCAACACTCGCGGTTTTTGTCGATTCTTACCCGTTTCATGGACTATTACTCAATTTTGGGGTCTCGAAGCGATTTCCATGGTTGTCGAACCCCGGGGTGCGTTTACATGTTGATCATGAACACTCACAAATTTGGCCAATTCCGGTCCGTCTGTTGGACTATTACTCACCATTTTCGAGTCCCGAAGTGATTTCCACGCTTAGCGAACCCCGGGGTGCATTTACGTGTCGGTAATCAACACTCACAATTTTGGCTGATTCTGGTCCATTTCGTGCACTATTACTCACCGTTTTGGGGTCCCAAACCGATTTCCATGATTGTCGAACCCCAAGGTCCGCTTACGTGTCGGTCATCCACACTCGCGGTTTTTGTCGATGCTGACCCGTTTCATGGACTATTACTCAGTTTTGGGGTCCAGAAGCGATTTCCATTGTTGTCGAACCCCGGGGTGCGTTTACTTGTCAGTCATCAACACACACAATTGTGGCCAATTCTGGTCCGTCTCTTGGACTATTACTCACCGTTTTCAGGTCCCGAAGTGTTTTTTTTGTTCCACGACTAAAGAACCCCGGGGTGCGTTTACGTCTGGGTAATCAACAGTCACAATTTTGGCCGATTCTGGTCCATTTCGTGCACTATTACTCAGTGTTTTAGGGTCCCAAAGCAATTTCCACGATTGATGATCCTCAGGGTGCGTTTACGTGTCCATCGTCAACACTCATAGTATTGGCCAATTCTGACCCGTTTCATGGACCATTACTCACCGTTTTGGGGTCCCAAAGCGATTTCCATAGTTGTTGAACCCCAAGGTGCGCTTACGTGTCGGTCATCAACACTCGCGGTTTTTGTCGATTCTGACATGTTTCATGTACTATTACTCACTGTTTTGGGGTCCCAAAGCGATTTCCATGATTGTCGAACCCCCAAGGTGCTCTTACGTTCAGTCATCCACACTCATGGTTTTTGTCGATGCTGACCCATTTCATGGACTATTACTCTGTTTTGGGGTCCCAAAGCGATTTCCATTGTTGTCAAACCCTGGGGTGCGTTTACTTGCCAGTCATCATCACTCACAATTTTGGCCAATTCTGGTCTGTTTCCTGGACTATTACTCACCATTTTGGGTCCCGAAGTGATTTCCATGACTAACGAAACCCGGGGTGCATTTACGTGTCGGTCATCAACACTCATAGTTTTGGCTGATTCTTGCCCGTTTCATGGACTATTACTCTCCGTTTTGGGGTCCCAAAGTGATTTCCATGGTTGTCGAACCCTAAGGTGCACTTACGTGTCGGTCATCAACACTCGCGGTTTTTCTCGATTCTTACCCGTTTCATGGACTATTACTCAATTTTGGGGTCTCGAAGCGATTTCCATGGTTGTCGAACCCCGGGGCGCGTTTACATGTTGATCATGAACACTCACAACTTTGGCCAATTCCGGTCCGTCTGTTGGACTATTACTCACCATTTTCGAGTCCCAAAGTGATTTCCACGCTTAGTGAACCCCGGGGTGCATTTACGTGTCGGTAATCAACACTCACAATTTTGGCTGATTCTGGTCCATTTCGTGCACTATTACTCAGCATTTGGGGTCCCAAAGCGATTTCCCCGATTGGCAATCCTTGGGGTGTGTTTACATGTCCATCATCGGCAATCACAGTATTGCCTAATTCTGACCCGTTTCATGGACTATTACTCACCGTTTTGGGGTCCCAAAGCGATTTTCATAGTTGTTAAACCCCAAGGTGCGCTTGCGTGTCGGTCATCAATACTCGCAGTTTTGGCCGATTCTGGCCTTTTTCGTGGAATATTACTCACTGTTTTGGGGTCCCGGGTGATTTCCACAATTAACGAACCCTGGGTTGCGTTACGTGTCGATCATTAACACTCACGGTTTTTGTCGATTCTGACATGTTTCGTGGACTATTACTCACCGTTTTGGGGTCCCAAACCGATTTCCATGATTGTCGAACCCCAAGGTCCGCTTACGTGTCGGTCATCCACACTCGCGGTTTTTGTCGATGCTGACCCGTTTCATGGACTATTACTCTGTTTTGGGGTCCCGAAGCGATTTCCATTGTTGTCAAACCCCGGGGTGCGTTTACTTGCCAGTCATCATCACTCACAATTTTGGCCAATTCTGGTCTGTTTCCTGGACTATTACTCACCATTTTGGGTCCCGAAGTGATTTCCATGACTAACGAAACCCGGGGTGCATTTACGTGTCGGTCATCAACACTCATAGTTTTGGCTGATTCTTGCCCGTTTCATGGACTATTACTCTCCGTTTTGGGGTCCCAAAGTGATTTCCATGGTTGTCGAACCCTAAGGTGCACTTACGTGTCGGTCATCAACACTCGCGGTTTTTCTCGATTCTTACCCGTTTCATGGACTATTACTCAATTTTGGGGTCTCGAAGCGATTTCCATGGTTGTCGAACCCCGGGGCGCGTTTACATGTTGATCATGAACACTCACAACTTTGGCCAATTCCGGTCCGTCTGTTGGACTATTACTCACCATTTTCGAGTCCCAAAGTGATTTCCATGCTTAGTGAACCCCGGGGTGCGTTTACGTGTCGGTAATCAACACTCACAATTTTGGCTGATTCTGGTCCATTTCGTGCACTATTACTCAGCATTTGGGGTCCCAAAGCGATTTCCCCGATTGGCAATCCTTGGGGTGTGTTTACATGTCCATCATCGGCAATCACAGTATTGCCTAATTCTGACCCGTTTCATGGACTATTACTCACCGTTTTGGGGTCCCAAAGCGATTTTCATAGTTGTTAAACCCCAAGGTGCGCTTGCGTGTCGGTCATCAATACTCGCAGTTTTGGCCGATTCTGGCCTTTTTCGTGGAATATTACTCACTGTTTTGGGGTCCCGGGTGATTTCCACAATTAACGAACCCTGGGTTGCGTTACGTGTCGATCATTAACACTCACGGTTTTTGTCGATTCTGACATGTTTCGTGGACTATTACTCACCGTTTTGGGGTCCCAAACCGATTTCCATGATTGTCGAACCCCAAGGTCCGCTTACGTGTCGGTCATCCACACTCGCGGTTCTTGTCGATGCTGACCCGTTTCATGGACTATTACTCTGTTTTGGGGTCCCGAAGCGATTTCCATTGTTGTCAAACCCCGGGGTGCGTTTACTTGCCAGTCATCATCACTCACAATTTTGGCCAATTCTGGTCTGTTTCCTGGACTATTACTCACTGTTTCGGGTCCCGAAGTGATTTCCATGACTAACGAAACCCAGGGTGCGTTTACGTGTCGGTCATCAACACTCGTAGTTTTTTGCTGATTCTGGCCCGTTTCATGGACTATTACTCACTGTTTTGGGGTCCCGGAGTGATTTCCACGATTGATGAACCACAAGGTGCCTTTACGTGTTGGTCATCAACGCTCGCTGTTTTTGTTGATTCTGACCCGTTCCACGGACTATTACTCAATATTGGGGTCCCGAAGCGATTTCCGTGGTTGTCAAACCCTGGGGTGCCAACACTCGTAGTTTTGGCTGATTCTTGCCCGTTTCGTGGACTATTACTCACCGTTTTGGGGTCCCAAAGCGATTTCCATGGTTGTCGAACCCCAAGGTGCGCTTACGTGTCGGTCATCAACACTCGCGGTTTTTCTCGATTCTGACCCGTTTCATGGAGTATTACTCAATTTTGGGGTCTCGAAGCGATTTCCATGGTTGTCGAACCCCGGGGCGCGTTTACATGTTGATCATGAACACTCACAAATTTGGCCAATTCCGGTCCGTCTGTTGGACTATTACTCACCATTTTCGAGTCCCGAAGTGATTTCCACGCTTAGCGAACCCCGGGGTGCGTTTACGTGTCGGTAATCAACACTCACAATTTTGGCCGATTCTGGTCCATCTCGTGCACTATTACTCAACATTTGGGGTCCCAAAGCGATTTCCCTGATTGACAATCCTCGGGGTGTGTTTACATGCCCATCGTCGGCACTCACAGTATTGCCCAATTCTGACCCGTTTCATGGACTATTACTCACCGTTTTGGGGTCCTGAAGCGATTTTCATAGTTGTTAAACCCCAAGGTGCGCTTGCATGTCGGTCATCAACACTCGCGGTTTTTCTCGATTCTTACCCGTTTCATGGACTATTACTCAATTTTGGGGTCTCGAAGCGATTTCCATGGTTGTCGAACCCCGGGGCGCGTTTACATGTTGATCATGAACACTCACAACTTTGGCCAATTCCGGTCCGTCTGTTGGACTATTACTCACCATTTTCGAGTCCCAAAGTGATTTCCACGCTTAATGAACGCCGGGGTGCGTTTACGTGTCGGTAATCAACACTCACAATTTTGGCAGATTCTGGTCCATTTTGTGCACTATTACTCAGCATTTGGGGTCCCAAAGCGATTTCCCCGATTGGCAATCCTTGGGGTGTGTTTACATGTCCATCATCGGCAATCACAGTATTGCCTAATTCTGACCTGTTTCATGGACTATTACTCACCGTTTTGGGGTCCCAAAGCGATTTTCATAGTTGTTAAACCCCAAGGTGCGCTTGCGTGTCGGTCATCAATACTCGCAGTTTTGGCCGATTCTGGCCTTTTTCGTGGAATATTACTCACTGTTTTGGGGTCCCGGGTGATTTCCACAATTAACGAACCCTGGGTTGCGTTACGTGTCGATCATTAACACTCACGGTTTTTGTCGATTCTGACATGTTTCGTGGACTATTACTCACCGTTTTGGGGTCCCAAACCGATTTCCATGATTGTCGAACCCCAAGGTCCGCTTACGTGTCGGTCATCCACACTCGCGGTTTTTGTCGATGCTGACCCGTTTCATGGACTCTTACTCTGTTTTGGGGTCCCGAAGCGATTTCCATGGTTGTCGAACCCTGGGGTGCGTTTACGTGTCAATCGTCAACACTCACAATTTTTGCCAATTCTGGTCCGTTTCCTGGACTATTACTCACCGTTTTCGGGTCCCGAAGTGATTTCCACGACTAATGAACCCCGGGGTGCGTTTATGTGTCGGCCATGAACACTCGTAGTTTTGGCTGATTCTTGCCCGTTTCATGGACTATTACTTACTATTTTGAGGT
>NW_025228197.1:20411-23217 GCF_018294505.1 Triticum aestivum | reverse complement strand
AATTTTGGGGTCCCGAAGCGGTTTCCATGGTTGTCGAACCCCGGGGTGTCAACAGTCTTAGTTTTGGCTCATTCTTGACCGTTTCGTGGAGTATTACTCACCGTTTTGGGGTCCCAAAGTGATTTCCATGGTTGTCGAACCCCAAGGTGCGCTTACGTGTCGGTCATCAACACTCGCAGTTTTGGCCGATTCTGGCCTGTTTCGTGGACTATTACTCACTGTTTTGGGGTCCCGGGGTGATTTCCATGATTAACGAACCCTGGGATGCGTTTACGTGTCGATCATCAACACTCACGGTTTTTGTCGATGCTGACCCGTTTCATGGACTATTAATCAGTTTTGGGGTCCCGAAGCGATTTCCATTGTTGTCAAACCCCGGGGTGCGTTTACTTGCCAGTCATCATCACTCACAATTTTGGCTAATTCTGGTCCGTTTCCTGGACTATTACTCACCGTTTTCGGGTCCCGAAGTGATTTCCACGACTAACGAACCCCGGGGTGCATTTACGTGTCGGTCATCAACACTCGTAGTTTTGGCTGATTCTGGCCCATTTCGTGCACTATTACTCACTGTTTTGGGGTCCTGGAGTGATTTCCACGATTGACGAACCACGGGGTGCGTTTACGTGTCGGTCATCAACACTCGCTGTTTTTGTCGATTCTGATCCGTTTCATGGACTATTACTCAATATTGGGGTCTCGAAGCGATTTCCATGATTGTCAAACCCCGGGGTGCCAACACTCGCAGTTTTGGCTGATTCTTGCCCGTTTAGTGGACTATTACTCACCGGTTTGGGGTTCCAAGGCGATTTCCATGGTTGTCGAACCCCAAGGTGTGCTTACGTGTCGGTCATCAACACTCGCGGTTTTTCTCGATTCTGACCCGTTTCATGGACTATTACTCAATTTTGGGGTCTCGAAGCGATTTCCATGGTTGTCGAACCCCGAGGTATGTTTACATGTTGGTCATCAACACTCACAAATTTTCACGCTTAACGAACCCCGGGGTGCGTTTACGTGTTAGTAATCAACACTCACAATTTTGGCCGATTCTGGTCCATTTCGTGCACTATTACTCAGCGTTTTAGGGTCCCAAAGCAATTTCCACGATTGACGATCCTCAGGGTGCATTTACGCGTCCTTCGTCAACACTCACAGTATTGGCCAATTCTGACCCATTTCATGGACCATTACTCGCAGTTTTGGCCGATTCTGGCCTGTTTCGTGGAGTATTACTCGCTGTTTTGGGGTCCCGGGGTGATTTCCATGATTAACGAACCCTGGGATGTGTTTACGTGTCGATCATCAACACTCGCGGTTTTTGTCGATTCTGACATGTTTCATGGACTATTACTCACCGTTTTGGGGTCCCAAAGCGATTTCCATGATTGTCGAACCCCAAGGTGCGCTTACGTGTCGGTCATCCACACTCACGGTATTTGTCGATGTTGACCCGTTTCATGGACTATTACTCTGTTTTGGGGTCCCAAAGCGATTTCCATTGTTGTCAAAACCTGGGGTGCGCTTACTTGCCAGTCATCATCACTCACAATTTTGGCCAATTCTATTCCGTTTCCTGGACTATTACTCACCGTTTTCGGGTCCCGAACTGATTACCACGACTAACGAACCCCGGGGTGCGTTTACGTGTCGGTCGTCAACACTCGCCGTTTTTGTTTATTCTGACCCGTTCCATGGACTATTACTCAATATTGGGGTCCCGAAGCGATTTCCATGGTTGTCAAACACCGGGGTGCCAACACTCGTAGTTTTGGTTGATTCTTGCCCGTTTCGTGGACTATTACTAACCATTTTGGGGTCCCAAAGCGATTTCCATGGTTATCGAACCCCAAGGTGCGCTTATGTGTCGGTCATCAGCACTCGCGGTTTTTCTCGATTGTGACCCGTTTCATGGACTATTACTCAATTTTGGGGTCTCGAAGCGATTTCCATGGTTGTCGAACCCCAGGGCGCGTTTACATGTTGGTCATCAACACTCACAAATTAGGCCAATTCTGGTCCGTCTGTTGGACTATTACTCACCATTTTCGAGTCCTGAAGTGATTTCCAAGCTTAACGAACCCCGGGGTGCGTTTACGTGTCGGTAATCAACACTCACAATTTTGGCCGATTCTGGTCCATTTCGTGCACTATTACTTAGCGTTTTGGGGTCCCAAAGCGATTTCCACAATTGACGATCCTCGGGGTGCGTTTACATGTCCATCATCGGCACTCACAGTATTGGCCAATTCTGACCCGTTTCATGGACTATTACTCACAGTTTTGGGTTCCCGAAGCGATTTTCATAGTTGTTAAACCCCAAGGTGCGCTTGCGTGTCGGTCAGCAACACTCGCAGTTTTGGCCGATTCTGGCCTTTTTCGTGGACTGTTACTCACTGTTTTGGGGTCCCGGGTGATTTCCACAATTAACGACCCCTGGGATGCGTTACGTGTCGATCATCAACACTCACGGTTTTTGTCGATTCTGACATGTTTCGTGGACTATTACTCACCGTTTTGGCGTCCCAAACCGATTTCCTTGATTGTCGAACCCCGAGGTGCGCTGATGTGTCGGTCATCCACACTCACGGTTTTTGTGGATGCTGACCCGTTTCATGGACTATTACTCAGTTTTGGGGTCCCGAAGCGATTTCCATTGTTGTCAAACCCCTGGGTGCGTTTACTTGCCAGTCATCATCACTCACAATTTTGGCCAATTCTGGTCCGTTTCCTGGACTATTACTCACCGTTTTCGGGTCCCAAAGTGATTTCCACGACTAACGAACCCCGGGGTGCGTTTACGTGT
>NW_025228197.1:18612-19592 GCF_018294505.1 Triticum aestivum | reverse complement strand
CTGTTTTTGTCGATTCTGATCCGTTTCATGGACTATTACTCAATATTGGGGTCTCGAAGCGATTTCCATGGTTGTCAAACCCCGGGGTGCCAACACTCGCAGTTTTGGCTGATTCTTGCCCGTTTAGTGGACTATTACTCACCGGTTTGGGGTTCCAAGGCGATTTCCATGGTTGTCGAACCCCAAGGTGTGCTTACGTGTCGGTCATCAACACTCGCGGTTTTTCTCGATTCTGACCCGTTTCATGGACTATTACTCAATTTTGGGGTCTCGAAGCGATTTCCATGGTTGTCGAACCCCGAGGTATGTTTACATGTTGGTCATCAACACTCACAAATTTTCACGCTTAACGAACCCCGGGGTGCGTTTACGTGTTAGCAATCAACACTCACAATTTTGGCCGATTCTGGTGTATTTCGTGCACTATTACTCAGCGTTTTAGGGTCCCAAAGCAATTTCCACGATTGACGATCCTCAGGGTGCATTTACGTGTCCTTCGTCAACACTCATAGTATTGGCCAATTCTGACCCATTTCATGGACCATTACTCGCAGTTTTGGCCGATTCTGGCCTGTTTCGTGGAGTATTACTCGCTGTTTTGGGGTCCCGGGGTGATTTCCATGATTAACGAACCCTGGGATGTGTTTACGTGTCGATCATCAACACTCGCGGTTTTTGTCGATTCTGACATGTTTCATGGACTATTACTCACCGTTTTGGGGTCCCAAAGCGATTTCCATGATTGTCGAACCCCAAGGTGCGCTTACGTGTCGGTCATCCACACTCACGGTATTTGTCGATGTTGACCCGTTTCATGGACTATTACTCTGTTTTGGGGTCCCAAAGCGATTTCCATTGTTGTCAAAACCCGGGGTGCGCTTACTTGCCAGTCATCATCACTCACAATTTTGGCCAATTCTATTCCGTTTCCTGGACTATTACTCACCGTTTTCGGGTCCCGAACTGATTTCCACGACTAA
>NW_025228197.1:14523-16683 GCF_018294505.1 Triticum aestivum | reverse complement strand
CTGTTTTTGTCGATTCTGATCCGTTTCATGGACTATTACTCAATATTGGGGTCTCGAAGCGATTTCCATGGTTGTCAAACCCCGGGGTGCCAACACTCGCAGTTTTGGCTGATTCTTGCCCGTTTAGTGGACTATTACTCACCGGTTTGGGGTTCCAAGGCGATTTCCATGGTTGTCGAACCCCAAGGTGTGCTTACGTGTCGGTCATCAACACTCGCGGTTTTTCTCGATTCTGACCCGTTTCATGGACTATTACTCAATTTTGGGGTCTCGAAGCGATTTCCATGGTTGTCGAACCCCGAGGTATGTTTACATGTTGGTCATAAACACTCATAAATTTTCACGCTTAACGAACCCCGGGGTGCGTTTACGTGTTAGTAATCAACACTCACAATTTTGGCCGATTCTGGTCCATTTCGTGCACTATTACTCAGCGTTTTAGGGTCCCAAAGCAATTTCCACGATTGACGATCCTCATGGTGCATTTACGTGTCCTTCGTCAACACTCACAGTATTGGCCAATTCTGACCCATTTCATGGACCATTACTCGCAGTTTTGGCCGATTCTGGCCTGTTTCGTGGAGTATTACTCGCTGTTTTGGGGTCCCGGGGTGATTTCCATGATTAACGAACCCTGGGATGTGTTTACGTGTCGATCATCAACACTCGCGGTTTTTGTCGATTCTGACATGTTTCATGGACTATTACTCACCGTTTTGGGGTCCCAAAGCGATTTCCATGATTGTCGAACCCCAAGGTGCGCTTACGTGTCGGTCATCCACACTCACGGTATTTGTCGATGTTGACCCGTTTCATGGACTATTACTCTGTTTTGGGGTCCCAAAGCGATTTCCATTGTTGTCAAAACCCGGGGTGCGCTTACTTGCCAGTCATCATCACTCACAATTTTGGCCAATTCTATTCCGTTTCCTGGACTATTACTCACCGTTTTCGGGTCCCGAACTGATTTCCACGACTAATGAACCCCGGGGTGCGTTTACGTGTCGGTCGTCAACACTCGCCGTTTTTGTTTATTCTGACCCGTTCCATGGACTATTACTCAATATTGGGGTCCCGAAGCGATTTCCATGGTTGTCAAACACCGGGGTGCCAACACTCATAGTTTTGGTTGATTCTTGCCCATTTCGTGGACTATTACTAACCATTTTGGGGTCCCAAAGCGATTTCCATGGTTATCGAACCCCAAGGTGCGCTTATGTGTCGGTCATCAGCACTCGCGGTTTTTCTCGATTGTGACCCGTTTCATGGACTATTACTCAATTTTGGGGTCTCGAAGCGATTTCCATGGTTGTCGAACCCCAGGGCGCGTTTACATGTTGGTCATCAACACTCACAAATTAGGCCAATTCTGGTCCGTCTGTTGGACTATTACTCACCATTTTCGAGTCCTGAAGTGATTTCCAAGCTTAACGAACCCCGGGGTGCGTTTACTTGTCGGTAATCAACACTCACAATTTTGGCCGATTCTGGTCCATTTCGTGCACTATTACTTAGCGTTTTGGGGTCCCAAAGCGATTTCCACAATTGACGATCCTCGGGGTGCGTTTACATGTCCATCATCGGCACTCACAGTATTGGCCAATTCTGACCCGTTTCATGGACTATTACTCACAGTTTTGGGGTGCCGAAGCGATTTTCATAGTTGTTAAACCCCAAGGTGCGCTTGCGTGTTGGTCATCAACACTCGCAGTTTTGGCCGATTCTGGCCTTTTTCGTGGACTGTTACTCACTGTTTTGGGGTCCCGGGTGATTTCCACAATTAACGACCCCTGGGATGCGTTACGTGTCGATCATCAACACTCACGGTTTTTGTCGATTCTGACATGTTTCGTGGACTATTACTCACCGTTTTGGCGTCCCAAACCGATTTCCTTGATTGTCGAACCCCGAGGTGCGCTGATGTGTCGGTCATCCACACTCACGGTTTTTGTGGATGCTGACCCGTTTCATGGACTATTACTCAGTTTTGGGGTCCCGAAGCGATTTCCATTGTTGTCAAACCCCTGGGTGCGTTTACTTGCCAGTCATCATCACTCACAATTTTGGCCAATTCTGGTCCGTTTCCTGGACTATTACTCACCGTTTTCGGGTCCCAAAGTGATTTCCACGACTAACGAACCCCGGGGTGCGTTTACGTGT
>NW_025228197.1:11802-13891 GCF_018294505.1 Triticum aestivum | reverse complement strand
TTGTCAAACCCCGGGGTGCCAACACTCGCAGTTTTGGCTGATTCTTGCCCGTTTAGTGGACTATTACTCACCGGTTTGGGGTTCCAAGGCGATTTCCATGGTTGTCGAACCCCAAGGTGTGCTTACGTGTCGGTCATCAACACTCGCGGTTTTTCTCGATTCTGACCCGTTTCATGGACTATTACTCAATTTTGGGGTCTCGAAGCGATTTCCATGGTTGTCGAACCCCGAGGTATGTTTACATGTTGGTCATCAACACTCACAAATTTTCACGCTTAACGAACCCCGGGGTGCGTTTACGTGTTAGTAATCAACACTCACAATTTTGGCCGATTCTGGTCCATTTCGTGCACTATTACTCAGCGTTTTAGGGTCCCAAAGCAATTTCCACGATTGACGATCCTCATGGTGCATTTACGTGTCCTTCGTGAACACTCACAGTATTGGCCAATTCTGACCCATTTCATGGACCATTACTCGCAGTTTTGGCCGATTCTGGCCTGTTTCGTGGAGTATTACTCGCTGTTTTGGGGTCCCGGGGTGATTTCCATGATTAACGAACCCTGGGATGTGTTTACGTGTCGATCATCAACACTCGCGGTTTTTGTCGATTCTGACATGTTTCATGGACTATTACTCACCGTTTTGGGGTCCCAAAGCGATTTCCATGATTGTCGAACCCCAAGGTGCGCTTACGTGTCGGTCATCCACACTCACGGTATTTGTCGATGTTGACCCGTTTCATGGACTATTACTCTGTTTTGGGGTCCCAAAGCGATTTCCATTGTTGTCAAAACCTGGGGTGCGCTTACTTGCCAGTCATCATCACTCACAATTTTGGCCAATTCTATTCCGTTTCCTGGACTATTACTCACCGTTTTCGGGTCCCGAACTGATTTCCACGACTAACGAACCCCGGGGTGCGTTTACGTGTCGGTCGTCAACACTCGCCGTTTTTGTTTATTCTGACCCGTTCCATGGACTATTACTCAATATTGGGGTCCCGAAGCGATTTCCATGGTTGTCAAACACCGGGGTGCCAACACTCGTAGTTTTGGTTGATTCTTGCCCATTTTGTGGACTATTACTAACCATTTTGGGGTCCCAAAGCGATTTCCATGGTTATCGAACCCCAAGGTGCGCTTATGTGTCGGTCATCAGCACTCGCGGTTTTTCTCGATTGTGACCCGTTTCATGGACTATTACTCAATTTTGGGGTCTCGAAGCGATTTCCATGGTTGTCGAACCCCAGGGCGCGTTTACATGTTGGTCATCAACACTCACAAATTAGGCCAATTCTGGTCCGTCTGTTGGACTATTACTCACCATTTTCGAGTCCTGAAGTGATTTCCAAGCTTAACGAACCCCGGGGTGCGTTTACGTGTCGGTAATCAACACTCACAATTTTGGCCGATTCTGGTCCATTTCGTGCACTATTACTTAGCGTTTTGGGGTCCCAAAGCGATTTCCACAATTGACGATCCTCGGGGTGCGTTTACATGTCCATCATCGGCACTCACAGTATTGGCCAATTCTGACCCGTTTCATGGACTATTACTCACAGTTTTGGGGTCCCGAAGCGATTTTCATAGTTGTTAAACCCCAAGGTGCGCTTGCGTGTCGGTCATCAACACTCGCAGTTTTGGCCGATTCTGGCCTTTTTCGTGGACTGTTACTCACTGTTTTGGGGTCCCGGGTGATTTCCACAATTAACGACCCCTGGGATGCGTTACGTGTCGATCATCAACACTCACGGTTTTTGTCGATTCTGACATGTTTCGTGGACTATTACTCACCGTTTTGGCGTCCCAAACCGATTTCCTTGATTGTCGAACCCCGAGGTGCGCTGATGTGTCGGTCATCCACACTCACGGTTTTTGTGGATGCTGACCCGTTTCATGGACTATTACTCAGTTTTGGGGTCCCGAAGCGATTTCCATTGTTGTCAAACCCCTGGGTGCGTTTACTTGCCAGTCATCATCACTCACAATTTTGGCCAATTCTGGTCCGTTTCCTGGACTATTACTCACCGTTTTCGGGTCCCAAAGTGATTTCCACGACTAACGAACCCCGGGGTGCGTTTACGTGT
>NW_025228197.1:8983-10990 GCF_018294505.1 Triticum aestivum | reverse complement strand
CGGTTTTTGTCGATGCTGACCCGTTTCATGGACTATTAATTAGTTTTGGGGTCCCGAAGCGATTTCCATTGTTGTCAAACCCCGGGGTGCGTTTACTTGCCAGTCATCATCACTCACAATTTTAGCTAATTCTGGTCCGTTTCCTGGACTATTACTCACCGTTTTCGGGTCCCGAAGTGATTTCCACGACTAACGAACCCCGGGGTGCGTTTACGTGTCGGTCATCAACACTCGTAGTTTTGGCTGATTCTGGCCCATTTCGTGGACTATTACTCACTGTTTTGGGGTCCCGGAGTGATTTCCACGATTGACGAACCACGGGGTGCGTTTACGTGTCGGTCATCAACACTCGCTGTTTTTGTCGATTCTGATCCGTTTCATGGACTATTACTCAATATTGGGGTCTCGAAGCGATTTCCATGGTTGTCAAACCCCGGGGTGCCAACACTCGCAGTTTTGGCTGATTCTTGCCCGTTTAGTGGACTATTACTCACCGGTTTGGGGTTCCAAGGCGATTTCCATGGTTGTCGAACCCCAAGGTGTGCTTACGTGTTGATGACGCGGTTTTTCTCGATTCTGACCCGTTTCATGGACTATTACTCAATTTTGGGGTCTCGAAGCGATTTCCATGGTTGTCGAACCCCGGGTATGTTTACATGTTGGTCATCAACACTCACAAATTTTCACGCTTAACGAACCCCGGGGTGCGTTTACGTGTTAGTAATCAACACTCACAATTTTGGCCGATTCTGGTCCATTTCGTGCACTATTACTCAGCGTTTTAGGGTCCCAAAGCAATTTCCACGATTGACGATCCTCAGGGTGCATTTACGTGTCCTTCGTCAACACTCACAGTATTGGCCAATTCTGACCCATTTCATGGACCATTACTCGCAGTTTTGGCCGATTCTGGCCTGTTTCGTGGACTATTACTCGCTGTTTTGGGGTCCCGGGGTGATTTCCATGATTAACGAACCCTGGGATGTGTTTACGTGTCGATCATCAACACTCGCGGTTTTTGTCGATTCTGACATGTTTCATGGACTATTACTCACCGTTTTGGGGTCCCAAAGCGATTTCCATGATTGTCGAACCCCAAGGTGCGCTTACGTGTCGGTCATCCACACTCACGGTATTTGTCGATGTTGACCCGTTTCATGGACTATTACTCTGTTTTGGGGTCCCGAAGCGATTTCCATTGTTGTCAAAACCCGGGGTGCGCTTACTTGCCAGTCATCATCACTCACAATTTTGGCCAATTCTATTCCGTTTCCTGGACTATTACTCACCGTTTTCGGGTCCCGAACTGATTTGCACGACTAACGAACCCCGGGGTGCGTTTACGTGTCGGTCGTCAACACTCGCCGTTTTTGTTTATTCTGACCCGTTCCATGGACTATTACTCAATATTGGGGTCCCGAAGCGATTTCCATGGTTGTCAAACACCGGGGTGCCAACACTCGTAGTTTTGGTTGATTATTGCCCGTTTCGTGGACTATTACTAACCATTTTGGGGTCCCAAAGCGATTTCCATGGTTATCGAACCCCAAGGTGCGCTTATGTGTCGGTCATCAGCACTCGCGGTTTTTCTCGATTGTGACCCGTTTCATGGACTATTACTCAATTTTGGGGTCTCGAAGCGATTTCCATGGTTGTCGAACCCAGGGCGCGTTTACATGTTGGTCATCAACACTCACAAATTAGGCCAATTCTGGTCCGTCTGTTGGACTATTACTCACCATTTTCGAGTCCTGAAGTGATTTCCAAGCTTAACGAACCCCGGGGTGCGTTTACGTGTCGGTAATCAACACTCACAATTTTGGCCGATTCTGGTCCATTTTGTGCACTATTACTTAGCGTTTTGGGGTCCCAAAGCGATTTCCACAATTGACGATCCTCGGGGTGCGTTTACATGTCCATCATCGGCACTCACAGTATTGGCCAATTCTGACCCGTTTCATGGACTATTACACACAGTTTTGGGGTCCCGAAGCGATTTTCATAGTT
>NW_025228197.1:6022-6922 GCF_018294505.1 Triticum aestivum | reverse complement strand
CTGTTTTTGTCGATTCTGATCCGTTTCATGGACTATTACTCAATATTGGGGTCTCGAAGCGATTTCCATGGTTGTCAAACCCCGGGGTGCCAACACTCGCAGTTTTGGCTGATTCTTGCCCGTTTAGTGGACTATTACTCACCGGTTTGGGGTTCCAAGGCGATTTCCATGGTTGTCGAACCCCAAGGTGTGCTTACGTGTCGGTCATCAACACTCGCGGTTTTTCTCGATTCTGACCCGTTTCATGGACTATTACTCAATTTTGGGGTCTCGAAGCGATTTCCATGGTTGTCGAACCCCGAGGTATGTTTACATGTTGGTCATCAACACTCACAAATTTTCACGCTTAACGAACCCCGGGGTGCGTTTACGTGTTAGTAATCAACACTCACAATTTTGGCCGATTCTGGTCCATTTCGTGCACTATTACTCAGCGTTTTAGGGTCCCCAAGCAATTTCCACGATTGACGATCCTCAGGGTGCATTTACGTGTCCTTCGTCAACACTCACAGTATTGGCCAATTCTGACCCATTTCATGGACCATTACTCGCAGTTTTGGCCGATTCTGGCCT
Organism: Triticum aestivum; assembly: GCF_018294505.1. NCBI lineage: Eukaryota > Viridiplantae > Streptophyta > Magnoliopsida > Poales > Poaceae > Triticum > Triticum aestivum. The sequence continues at coordinate 6,349 of NW_025228197.1, read as the reverse complement.
GTTTCGTGGACTATTACTCGCTGTTTTGGGGTCCCGGGGTGATTTCCATGATTAACGAACCCTGGGATGTGTTTACGTGTCGATCATCAACACTCGCGGTTTTTGTCGATTCTGACATGTTTCATGGACTATTACTCACCGTTTTGGGCTCCCAAAGCGATTTCCATGATTGTCGAACATCAAGGTGCGCTTACGTGTCGGTCATCCACACTCACGGTATTTGTCGATGTTGACCCGTTTCATGGACTATTACTCTGTTTTGGGGTCCCGAAGCGATTTCCATTGTTGTCAAAACCCGGGGTGCGCTTACTTGCCAGTCATCATCAC
>NW_025228197.1:4908-6012 GCF_018294505.1 Triticum aestivum | reverse complement strand
CGCGGTTTTTCTCGATTCTGACCCGTTTCATGGACTATTACTCAATTTTGGGGTCTCGAAGCGATTTCCATGGTTGTCGAACCCCGGGTATGTTTACATGTTGGTCATCAACACTCACAAATTTTCACGCTTAACGAACCCCGGGGTGCGTTTACGTGTTAGTAATCAACACTCACAATTTTGGCCGATTCTGGTCCATTTCGTGCACTATTACTCAGCGTTTTAGGGTCCCAAAGCAATTTCCACGATTGACGATCCTCAGGGTGCATTTACGTGTCCTTCGTCAACACTCACAGTATTGGCCAATTCTGACCCATTTCATGGACCATTACTCGCAGTTTTGGCCGATTCTGGCCTGTTTCGTGGACTATTACTCGCTGTTTTGGGGTCCCGGGGTGATTTCCATGATTAACGAACCCTGGGATGTGTTTACGTGTCGATCATCAACACTCGCGGTTTTTGTCGATTCTGACATGTTTCATGGACTATTACTCACCGTTTTGGGGTCCCAAAGCGATTTCCATGATTGTCGAACCCCAAGGTGCGCTTACGTGTCGGTCATCCACACTCACGGTATTTGTCGATGTTGACCCGTTTCATGGACTATTACTCTGTTTTGGGGTCCCGAAGCGATTTCCATTGTTGTCAAAACCCGGGGTGCGCTTACTTGCCAGTCATCATCACTCACAATTTTGGCCAATTCTATTCCGTTTCCTGGACTATTACTCACCGTTTTCGGGTCCCGAACTGATTTGCACGACTAACGAACCCCGGGGTGCGTTTACGTGTCGGTCGTCAACACTCGCCGTTTTTGTTTATTCTGACCCGTTCCATGGACTATTACTCAATATTGGGGTCCCGAAGCGATTTCCATGGTTGTCAAACACCGGGGTGCCAACACTCGTAGTTTTGGTTGATTATTGCCCGTTTCGTGGACTATTACTAACCATTTTGGGGTCCCAAAGCGATTTCCATGGTTATCGAACCCCAAGGTGCGCTTATGTGTCGGTCATCAGCACTCGCGGTTTTTCTCGATTGTGACCCGTTTCATGGACTATTACTCAATTTTGGGGTCTCGAAGCGATTTCCATGGTTGTCGAACCC
>NW_025228197.1:0-4898 GCF_018294505.1 Triticum aestivum | reverse complement strand
TGGGGTCCCGAAGCGATTTCCATTGTTGTCAAAACCCGGGGTGCGCTTACTTGCCAGTCATCATCACTCACAATTTTGGCCAATTCTATTCCGTTTCCTGGACTATTACTCACCGTTTTCGGGTCCCGAACTGATTTCCACGACTAACGAACCCCGGGGTGCGTTTACGTGTCGGTCGTCAACACTCGCCGTTTTTGTTTATTCTGACCCGTTCCATGGACTATTACTCAATATTGGGGTCCCGAAGCGATTTCCATGGTTGTCAAACACCGGGGTGCCAACACTCGTAGTTTTGGTTGATTCTTGCCCGTTTCATGGACTATTACTAACCATTTTGGGGTCCCAAAGCGATTTCCATGGTTATCGAACCCCAAGGTGCGCTTATGTGTCGGTCATCAGAACTCGCGGTTTTCTCGATTGTGACCCGTTTCATGGACTATTACTCAATTTTGGGGTCTCGAAGCGATTTCCATGGTTGTCGAACCCCAGGGCGCGTTTACATGTTGGTCATCAACACTCACAAATTAGGCCAATTCTGGTCCGTCTGTTGGACTATTACTCACCATTTTCGAGTCCTGAAGTGATTTCCAAGCTTAACGAACCCCGTGGTGCGTTTACGTGTCGGTAATCAACACTCACAATTTTGGCCGATTCTGGTCCATTTCGTGCACTATTACTTAGCATTTTGGGGTCCCAAAGCGATTTCCACAATTGACGATCCTCGGGGTGCGTTTACATGTCCATCATCGGCACTCACAGTATTGGCCAATTCTGACCCGTTTCATGGACTAGTACTCACAGTTTTGGGGTCCCGAAGCGATTTTCATAGTTGTTAAACCCCAAGGAGAGCTTGCGTGTCAGTCATCAACACTCGCAGTTTTGGCCGATTCTGGCCTTTTTGTGGACTATTACTCACTGTTTTGGGGTCCCGGGTGATTTCCACAATTAACGACAGCTGGGATGCGTTACGTGTCGATCATCAACACTCACGGTTTTTGTCGATTCTGACATGTTTCGTGGACTATTACTCACCGTTTTGGCGTCCCAAACCGATTTCCTTGATTGTCGAACCCCGAGGTGCGCTGATGTGTCGGTCATCCACACTCACGGTTTTTGTGGATGCTGACCCGTTTCATGGACTATTACTCAGTTTTGGGGTCCCGAAGCGATTTCCATTGTTGTCAAACCCCTGGGTGCGTTTACTTGCCAGTCATCATCACTCACAATTTTGGCCAATTCTGGTCCGTTTCCTGGACTATTAGTCACCGATTTCGGGTCCCAAAGTGATTTCCACGACTAACGAACCCCGGGGTGCGTTTACGTGTCGGTCATCAACACTCGTAGTTTTGGCTGATTCTGGCCCGTTTCGTGGACTATTACTCACTGTTTTGGGGTCCCGGAGTGATTTCCACGAAAGACGAACCACGGGGTGCGTTTACGTGTCGGTCATCAACACTCGCTGTTTTTGTCAATTCTGACCCGTTTCATGGACTATTACTCAACATTGGGGTCTCGAAGCGATTTCCATGGTTGTCAAACCCCGGGGTGCCAACACTCGTAGTTTTGGCTGATTCTTGCCCGTTTCGTGGACTATTACTCACCGTTTTGGGGTCCCAAAGTGATTTCCATGGTTTTCGAACCCCAAGGTGCGCTTACGTGTCGGTCATCAACACTCATGGTTTTTCTCGATTCTGACCCGTTTCATGGACTATTACTCAATTTTGGGGTCTCGAAGCGATTTCCATGGTTGTCGAACCCCGGGGCGCGTTTACATGTTGATCATGAACACTCACAAATTTGGCCAATTCCGGTCCGTCTGTTGGACTATTACTCACCATTTTCGAGTCCCGAAGTGATTTCCACGCTTAGCGAACCCCGGGGTGTGTTTACGTGTTGGTAATCAACACTCACAATTTTGGCCGATTCTGGTCCATTTCGTGCACTATTACTCAGCATTTGGGGTCCCAAAGTGATTTCCCCCATTGGCAATCCTCGGGGTGTGTTTACATGTCCATCATCGGCACTCACAGTATTCCCTAATTCCGACCCATTTCATGGACTATTACTCACCGTTTTGGGGTCCCAAAGTGATTTTCATAGTTGTTAAACCCCAAGGTGCGCTTGCGTGTCGGTCATCAACACTCAGTTTTGGCCGATTCTGGCCTTTTTCGTGGAATATTACTCACTGCTTTGGGGTCCCGGGTGATTTCCACAATTAACGAACCCTGGGTTGCGTTACGTGTCGATCATTAACACTCACGGTTTTTGTCGATTCTGACATGTTTCGTGGACTATTACTCACCGTTTTGGGGTCCCAAACCGATTTCCATGATTGTCTAACCCCAAGGTCCGCTTACGTGTCGGTCATCCACACTCGCGGTTTTTGTCGATGCTGACCCGTTTGATGGACTATTACTCAGTTTTGGGGTCCAGAAGCGATTTCCATTGTTGTCGAACCCCGGGGTGCGTTTACTTGTCAGTCATCAACACACACAATTGTGGCCAATTCTGGTCCGTCTCTTGGACTATTACTCACCGTTTTCGGGTCCCGAAGTGATTTCCACGACTAATGAACCCCGGGGTGCGTTTACGTCTGGGTAATCAACAGTCACAATTTTGGCCGATTCTGGTCCATTTCGTGCACTATTACTCAGTGTTTTAGGGTCCCAAAGCGATTTCCACGATTGACGATCCTCACGGTGCGTTTACGTGTCCATCGTCAACACTCACAGTATTGGCCAATTCTGACCCGTTTCATGGACCATTACTCACCGTTTTGGGGTCCCAAAGAGATTTCCATACTTGTTGAACCCCAAGGTGCGCTTACGTGTCGGTCATCAACACTCGCGGTTTTTGTCGATTCTGACATGTTTCATGTACTATTACTCACCGTTTTGGGGTCCCAAAGCGATTTCCATGATTGTCGAACCCCCAAGGTGCTCTCACGTGTCAGTCATCCACACTCATGGTTTTTGTCGATGCTGACCCGTTTCATGGACTATTACTCTGTTTTGGGGTCCCGAAGCGATTTCCATTGTTGTCAAACCCTGGGGTGCGTTTACTTGCCAGTCATCATCACTCACAATTTTGGCCAATTCTGGTCTGTTTCCTGGACTATTACTCACCGTTTCGGGTCCCGAAGTGATTTCCATGACTAACGAAACCCGGGGTGCGTTTACGTGTCGGTCATCAACACTCATAGTTTTGGCTGATTCTTGCCCGTTTCATGGACTATTACTCTCCGTTTTGGGGTCCCAAAGTGATTTCCATGGTTGTCGAACCCTAAGGTGCGCTTACGTGTCGGTCATCAACACTCGCGGTTTTTCTCGATTCTTACCCGTTTCATGGACTATTACTCAATTTTGGGGTCTCGAAGCGATTTCCATGGTTGTCGAACCCCGGGGCGCGTTTACATGTTGATCATGAACACTCACAAATTTGGCCAATTCCGGTCCATCTGTTGGACTATTACTCACCATTTTCGAGTCCCGAAGTGATTTCCACGCTTAGCGAACCCCGGGGTGTGTTTACGTGTCGGTAATCAACACTCACAATTTTGGCCGATTCTGGTCCATTTCGTGCACTATTACTCAGCATTTGGGGTCCCAAAGCGATTTCCCCGATTGGCAATCCTCGGGGTGTGTTTACATGTCCATCATCGGCACTCACAGTATTGCCTAATTCTGACCCGTTTCATGGACTATTACTCACCGTTTTGGGGTCCCAAAGCGATTTTTATAGTTGTTAAACCCCAAGGTGCGCTTGCGTGTCAGTCATCAACACTCGCAGTTTTGGCCGATTCTGGCCTTTTTCGTGGAATATTACTCACTGTTTTGGGGTCCCGGGTGATTTCCACAATTAACGAACCCTGGGTTGCGTTACGTGTCGATCATTAACACTCACGGTTTTTGTCGATTCTGACATGTTTCGTGGACTATTACTCACCGTTTTGGGGTCCCAAACCGATTTCCATGATTGTCGAACCCCAAGGTCCGCTTACGTGTCGGTCATCCACACTCGCGGTTTTTGTCGATGCTGACCCGTTTGGTGGACTATTACTCAGTTTTGGGGTCCAGAAGCGATTTCCATTGTTGTCGAACCCCGGGGTGCGTTTACTTGTCAGTCATCAACACACACAATTGTGGCCAATTCTGGTCCGTCTCTTGGACTATTACTCACCGTTTTCGGGTCCCGAAGTGATTTCCACGACTAATGAACCCCGGGGTGCGTTTACGTCTGGGTAATCAACAGTCACAATTTTGGCCGATTCTGGTCCATTTCGTGCACTATTACTCAGTGTTTTAGGGTCCCAAAGCGATTTCCACGATTGACGATCCTCATGGTGCGTTTACATGTCCATCGTCAACACTCACAGTATTGGCCAATTCTGACCCGTTTCATGGACCATTACTCACCGTTTTGGGGTCCCAAAGAGATTTCCATACTTGTTGAACCCCAAGGTGCGCTTACGTGTCGGTCATCAACACTCGCGGTTTTTGTCGATTCTGACATGTTTCATGTATTATTACTCACCGTTTTGGGGTCCCAAAGCGATTTCCATGATTGTCAAACCCCCAAGGTGCTCTTACGTGTCAGTCATCCACACTCATGGTTTTTGTCGATGCTGACCCGTTTCATGGACTATTACTCAGTTTTGGGGTCCAGAAACGATTTCCATTGTTGTCGAACCCCGGGGTGCGTTTACTTGTCAGTCAGCAACACACACAATTGTGGCCAATTCTGGTCCGTCTCTTGGACTATTACTCACCGTTTTCGGGTCCCGAAGTGATTTCCACGACTAATGAACCCCGGGGTGCGTTTACGTCTGGGTAATCAACAGTCACAATTTTGGCCGATTCTGGTCCATTTCGTGCACTATTACTCAGTGTTTTAGGGTC
>NW_025228196.1:112755-118356 GCF_018294505.1 Triticum aestivum | reverse complement strand
TGGAAATCACTTTGGGACCCGAAAACAGTGAGTAATAATCCATGAAACGGGCCAGAATCAGCCAAAATTGTGTGTTGATGACCGACACATAAACGCACCCTGGGGGTTTTCAATCGTGGAAATCACTCCGGATCCCAAAACGGTGATTAATAGTCCACAAAACGGGCCAGAATCGGCTAAAATTGCGAGTGTTGATGACCTACACGTAATCGCACCCTGGGCTTCGTCAATCATGGAAATCACTCTGGGACCCCAAACAGTCAGTTACAGTCCACGAAACGGGCCAGAATCGGCCAAACTTGCGAGTGTTGTTGACCAAGACGTAATCGCACCCTGGGGTTCAACAACTATGGAAATCACTTCGGGGCCCCAAAACGGTGACTAATAGTCCACGAAAACGGCCAGAATTGGACAAAACTGTGAGTGTTGACGACGCACACGTAAACACACCCGGGGATCGTCAATCGAGGAACTCGCTTTTTGAAACCAAAACAGTGAGTAATAGTCCAGGAAATGAGCCAGAATTGGCCAAAATTACGAGTGTTGATGACCGACACATAAGCGCACCTTGGGGTTCAATAACTATGGAAACCGCTTTGGGACCCCAAAATGGTGAGTAATAGTCAACAAAATGGGTCAAAATTGGACAAAACTGTGAGTGTTGACGACGGACACGTAAACGCACCCCGAGAATCGTCAATCATGGAAATCACTCTGGGGCCCCAAAACGGTGAGTAATAGTGCACGAAACGGACCAGAATCAGCCAAAAATGTGAGTGTTGATGACCGACATGTAAAAGCGCCCCAGGGTTCGTATGTCGTGGAAATCACTTTGGGACCCGAAAACAGTGAGTAATAATCCATGAAACGGGCCAGAATCAGCCAAAATTGTCTGTTGATGACCGACACATAAACGCACCCTGGGGGTTTTCAATCGTGGAAATCACTCCGGATCCCAAAACAGTGATTAATAGTCCACAAAATGGGCCAGAATCGGCTAAAATTGCGAGTGTTGATGACCTACACGTAATCGCACCCTGGGCTTCGTCAATCATGGAAATCACTCTGGGACCCCAAACAGTCAGTTACAGTCCACGAAACGGGCCAGAATCGGCCAAACTTGCGAGTGTTGTTGACCAAGACGTAATCGCACCCTGGGGTTCAACAACTATGGAAATCACTTCGGGGCCCCAAAACGGTGAGTAATAGTCCACGAAAACGGCCAGAATTGGACAAAACTGTGAGTGTTGACGACGCACACGTAAACACACCCGGGGATCGTCAATCGAGGAACTCGCTTTGTGAAACCAAAACAGTGAGTAATAGTCCAGGAAATGAGCCAGAATTGGCCAAAATTACGAGTGTTGATGACCGACACATAAGCGCACCTTGGGGTTCAATAACTATGGAAACCGCTTTGGGACCCCAAAATGGTGAGTAATAGTCAACAAAATGGGTCAAAATTGGACAAAACTGTGAGTGTTGACGACAGACACGTAAACGCACCCCGAGAATCGTCAATCATGGAAATCACTCTAGGGCCCCAAAACGGTGAGTAATAGTGCACGAAACGGACCAGAATCAGCCAAAAATGTGAGTGTTGATGACCGACACGTAAAAGCGCCGCAAGGTTCGTATGTCGTGGAAATCACTTTGGGACCCGAAAACAGTGAGTAATAATCCACGAAACGGTCCAGAATCAGCCAAAATTGTGTGTTGATGACCGAGACATAAACGCACCCTGGGGTTTTTCAATCGTGGAAATCACTCCGGATCCCAAAACAGTGATTAATAGTCCACAAAACGGGCCAGAATCGGCTAAAATTGCGAGTGTTGATGACCTACACGTAATCGCACCCTGGGCTTCGTCAATCATGGAAATCACTCTGGGACCCCAAACAGTCAGTTACAGTCCACGAAACGGGCCAGAATCGGCCAAACTTGCGAGTGTTGTTGACCAAGACGTAATCGCACCCTGGGGTTCAACAACTATGGAAATCACTTCGGGGCCCCAAAACGGTGAGTAATAGTCCACGAAAACGGCCAGAATTGGACAAAACTGTGAGTGTTGACGACGCACACGTAAACACACCCGGGGATCGTCAATCGAGGAACTCGCTTTGTGAAACCAAAACAGTGAGTAATAGTCCAGGAAATGAGCCAGAATTGGCCAAAATTACGAGTGTTGATGACCGACACATAAGCGCACCTTGGGGTTCAATTACTATGGAAACCGCTTTGGGACCCCAAAGTGGTGAGTAATAGTCAACAAAATGGGTCAAAATTGGACAAAACTGTGAGTGTTGACGACGGACACGTAAACGCACCCCGAGAATCGTCAATCATGGAAATCACTCTGGGGCCCCAAAACGGTGAGTAATAGTGCACGAAACGGACCAGAATCAGCCAAAAATGTGAGTGTTGATGACCGACATGTAAAAGCGCCCCAGGGTTCGTATGTCGTGGAAATCACTTTGGGACCCGAAAACAGTGAGTAATAATCCATGAAACGGGCCAGAATCAGCCAAAATTGTGTGTTTATGACCGACACATAAACGCACCCTGGGGGTTTTCAATCGTGGAAATCACTCCGGATCCCAAAACGGTGATTAATAGTCCACAAAACGGGCCAGAATCGGCTAAAATTGCGAGTGTTGATGACCTACACGTAATCGCACCCTGGGCTTCGTCAATCATGGAAATCACTCTGGGACCCCAAACAGTCAGTTACAGTCCACGAAACGGGCCAGAATCGGCCAAACTTGCGAGTGTTGTTGACCAAGACGTAATCGCACCCTGGGGTTCAACAACTATGGAAATCACTTCGGGGCCCCAAAACGGTGAGTAATAGTCCACGAAAACGGCCAGAATTGGACAAAACTGTGAGTGTTGACGACGCACACGTAAACACACTCGGGGATCGTCAATCGAGGAACTCGCTTTGTGAAACCAAAACAGTGAGTAATAGTCCAGGAAATGAGCCAGAATTGGCCAAAATTACGAGTGTTGATGACCGACACATAAGCGCACCTTGGGGTTCAATAACTATGGAAACCGCTTTGGGACCCCAAAATGGTGAGTAATAGTCAACAAAATGGGTCAAAATTGGACAAAACTGTGAGTGTTGACGACGGACACATAAACGCACCCCGAAAATTGTCAATCATGGAAATCACTCTGGGGCCCCAAAACGGTGAGTAATAGTGCACGAAACGGACCAGAATCAGCCAAAAATGTGAGTGTTGATGACCGACACGTAAAAGCGCCCCAAGGTTCGTATGTCGTGGAAATCACTTTGGGACCCGAAAACAGTGAGTAATAATCCACGAAACGGGCCAGAATCAGCCAAAATTGTGTGTTGATGACCGAGACATAAATGCACCCTGGGGTTTTTCAATCGTGGAAATCACTCCGGATCCCAAAACAGTGATTAATAGTCCACAAAACGGGCCAGAATCGGCTAAAATTGCGAGTGTTGATGACCTACACGTAATCGCACCCTGGGCTTCGTCAATCATGGAAATCACTCTGGGACCCCAAACAGTCAGTTACAGTCCACGAAACGGGCCAGAATCGGCCAAACTTGCGAGTGTTGTTGACCAAGACGTAATCGCACCCTGGGGTTCAACAACTATGGAAATCACTTCGGGGCCCCAAAACGGTGAGTAATAGTCCACGAAAACGGCCAGAATTGGACAAAACTGTGAGTGTTGACGACGCACACGTAAACACACCCGGGGATCGTCAATCGAGGAACTCGCTTTGTGAAACCAAAACAGTGAGTAATAGTCCAGGAAATGAGCCAGAATTGGCCAAAATTACGAGTGTTGATGACCGACACATAAGCGCACCTTGGGGTTCAATAACTATGGAAACCGCTTTGGGACCCCAAAATGGTGAGTAATAGTCAACAAAATGGGTCAAAATTGGACAAAACTGTGAGTGTTGACGACGGACACGTAAACGCACCCCGAGAATCGTCAATCATGGAAATCACTCTGGGGCCCCAAAACGGTGAGTAATAGTGCATGAAACGGACCAGAATCAGCCAAAAATGTGAGTGTTGATGACCGACATGTAAAAGCGCCCCAGGGTTCGTATGTCGTGGAAATCACTTTGGGACCCGAAAACAGTGAGTAATAATCCATGAAACGGGCCAGAATCAGCCAAAATTGTGTGTTTATGACCGACACATAAACGCACCCTGGGGGTTTTCAATCGTGGAAATCACTCCGGATCCCAAAACGGTGATTAATAGTCCACAAAACGGGCCAGAATCGGCTAAAATTGCGAGTGTTGATGACCTACACGTAATCGCACCCTGGGCTTCGTCAATCATGGAAATCACTCTGGGACCCCAAACAGTCAGTTACAGTCCACGAAACGGGCCAGAATCGGCCAAACTTGCGAGTGTTGTTGACCAAGACGTAATCGCACCCTGGGGTTCAACAACTATGGAAATCACTTCGGGGCCCCAAAACGGTGAGTAATATTCCACGAAAACGGCCAGAATTGGACAAAACTGTGAGTGTTGACGACGCACACGTAAACACACTCGGGGATCGTCAATCGAGGAACTCGCTTTGTGAAACCAAAACAGTGAGTAATAGTCCAGGAAATGAGCCAGAATTGGCCAAAATTACGAGTGTTGATGACCGACACATAAGCGCACCTTGGGGTTCAATAACTATGGAAACCGCTTTGGGACCCCAAAATGGTGAGTAATAGTCAACAAAATGGGTCAAAATTGGACAAAACTGTGAGTGTTGACGACGGACACGTAAACGCACCCCGAGAATCGTCAATCATGGAAATCACTCTGGGGCCCCAAAACGGTGAGTAATAGTGCACGAAACGGACCAGAATCAGCCAAAAATGTGAGTGTTGATGACCGACATGTAAAAGAGCCCCAGGGTTCGTATGTCGTGGAAATCACTTTGGGACCCGAAAACAGTGAGTAATAATCCATGAAACGAGCCAGAATCAGCCAAAATTGTGTGTTTATGACCAACACATAAACGCACCCTGGGGGTTTTCAATCGTGGAAATCACTCCGGATCCCAAAACGGTGATTAATAGTCCACAAAACGGGCCAGAATCGGCTAAAATTGCGAGTGTTGATGACCTACACGTAATCGCACCCTGGGCTTCGTCAATCATGGAAATCACTCTGGGACCCCAAACAGTCAGTTACAGTCCACGAAACGGGCCAGAATCGGCCAAACTTGCGAGTGTTGTTGACCAAGACGTAATCGCACCCTGGGGTTCAACAACTATGGAAATCACTTCGGGGCCCCAAAACGGTGAGTAATAGTCCACGAAAACGGCCAGAATTGGACAAAACTGTGAGTGTTGACGACGCACACGTAAACACACTCGGGGATCGTCAATCGAGGAACTCGCTTTGTGAAACCAAAACAGTGAGTAATAGTCCAGGAAATGAGCCAGAATTGGCCAAAATTACGAGTGTTGATGACCGACACATAAGCGCACCTTGGGGTTCAATAACTATGGAAACCGCTTTGGGACCCCAAAATGGTGAGTAATAGTCAACAAAATGGGTCAAAATTGGACAAAACTGTGAGTGTTGACGACGGACAC
>NW_025228196.1:98330-111154 GCF_018294505.1 Triticum aestivum | reverse complement strand
GACCAGAATCAGCCAAAAATGTGAGTGTTGATGACCGACACGTAAAAGCGCCCCAAGGTTCGTATGTCGTGGAAATCACTTTGGGACCCGAAAACAGTGAGTAATAATCCACGAAACGGGCCAGAATCAGCCAAAATTGTGTGTTGATGACCGAGACATAAATGCACCCTGGGGTTTTTCAATCGTGGAAATCACTCCGGATCCCAAAACAGTGATTAATAGTCCACAAAACGGGCCAGAATCGGCTAAAATTGCGAGTGTTGATGACCTACACGTAATCGCACCCTGGGCTTCGTCAATCATGGAAATCACTCTGGGACCCCAAACAGTCAGTTACAGTCCACGAAACGGGCCAGAATCGGCCAAACTTGCGAGTGTTGTTGACCAAGACGTAATCGCACCCTGGGGTTCAACAACTATGGAAATCACTTCGGGGCCCCAAAACGGTGAGTAATAGTCCACGAAAACGGCCAGAATTGGACAAAACTGTGAGTGTTGACGACGCACACGTAAACACACCCGGGGATCGTCAATCGAGGAACTCGCTTTGTGAAACCAAAACAGTGAGTAATAGTCCAGGAAATGAGCCAGAATTGGCCAAAATTACGAGTGTTGATGACCGACACATAAGCGCACCTTGGGGTTCAATAACTATGGAAACCGCTTTGGGACCCCAAAATGGTGAGTAATAGTCAACAAAATGGGTCAAAATTGGACAAAACTGTGAGTGTTGACGACGGACACGTAAACGCACCCCGAGAATCTTCAATCATGGAAATCACTCTGGGGCCCCAAAATGATGAGTAATAGTGCACGAAACGGACCAGAATCAGCCAAAAATGTGAGTGTTGATGACCGACACGTAAAAGCGCCCCAAGGTTCGTATGTCGTGGAAATCACTTTGGGACCCGAAAACAGTGAGTAATAATCCACGAAACGGGCCAGAATCAGCCAAAATTGTGTGTTGATGACCGAGACATAAACGCACCCTGGGGTTTTTCAATCGTGGAAATCACTCCGGATCCCAAAACAGTGATTAATAGTCCACAAAACGGGCCAGAATCGGCTAAAATTGCGAGTGTTGATGACCTACATGTAATCGCACCCTGGGCTTCTTCAATCATGGAAATCACTCTGGGACCCCAAACAGTCAGTTACAGTCCACGAAACGGGCCAGAATCGGCCAAACTTGCGAGTGTTGTTGACCAAGACGTAATCGCACCCTGGGGTTCAACAACTATGGAAGTCACTTCGGGGCCCCAAAACGGTGAGTAATAGTCCACGAAAACGGCCAGAATTGGACAAAACTGTGAGTGTTGACGACGCACACGTAAACACACCCGGGGATCGTCAATCGAGAAACTCGCTTTGTGAAACCAAAACAGTGAGTAATAGTCCAGGAAATGAGCCAGAATTGGCCAAAATTACGAGTGTTGATGACCGACACATAAGCGCACCTTGGGGTTCAATAACTATGGAAACCGCTTTGGGACCCCAAAATGGTGAGTAATAGTCAACAAAATGGGTCAAAATTGGACAAAACTGTGAGTGTTGACGACGGACACATAAACGCACCCCGAAAATTGTCAATCATGGAAATCACTCTGGGGCCCCAAAACGGTGAGTAATAGTGCACGAAACGGACCAGAATCAGCCAAAAATGTGAGTGTTGATGACCGACACGTAAAAGCGCCCCAAGGTTCGTATGTCGTGGAAATCACTTTGGGACCCGAAAACAGTGAGTAATAATCCACGAAACGGGCCAGAATCAGCCAAAATTGTGTGTTGATGACCGAGACATAAACGCACCCTGGGGTTTTTCGATCGTGGAAATCACTCCGGATCCCAAAACAGTGATTAATAGTCCACAAAACGGGCCAGAATCGGCTAAAATTGCGAGTGTTGATGACCTACACGTAATCGCACCCTGGGCTTCGTCAATCATGGAAATCACTCTGGGACCCCAAACAGTCAGTTACAGTCCACGAAACGGGCCAGAATCGGCCAAACTTGCGAGTGTTGTTGACCAAGACGTAATCGCACCCTGGGGTTCAACAACTATGGAAATCACTTCGGGGCCCCAAAACGGTGAGTAATAGTCCACGAAAACGGCCAGAATTGGACAAAACTGTGAGTGTTGACGACGCACACGTAAACACACCCGGGGATCGTCAATCGAGGAACTCGCTTTGTGAAACCAAAACAGTGAGTAATAGTCCAGGAAATGAGCGAGAATTGGCCAAAATTACGAGTGTTGATGACCGACACATAAGCGCACCTTGGGGTTCAGTAACTATGGAAACCGCTTTGGGACCCCAAAATGGTGAGTAATAGTCAACAAAATGGGTCAAAATTGGACAAAACTGTGAGTGTTGACGACGGACACGTAAACGCACCCCGAGAATCGTCAATCATGGAAATCACTCTGGGGCCCCAAAACGGTGAGTAATAGTGCACGAAATGGACCAGAATCAGCCAAAAATGTGAGTGTTGATGACCGACATGTAAAAGCGCCCCAGGGTTCGTATGTCGTGGAAATCACTTTGGGACCCGAAAACAGTGAGTAATAATCCACGAAACGGGCCAGAATCAGCCAAAATTGTGTGTTGATGACCGAGACATAAACGCACCCTGGGGTTTTTCAATCGTGGAAATCACTCCGGATCCCAAAACAGTGATTAATAGTCCACAAAACGGGCCAGAATCGTCTAAAAAGGTGAGTGTTGATGACCAAAACGTAATCGCACCCTGGGGTTCAACAACTATGGAAATCACTCCGGGGCCCCAAAACGGTGAGTAATAGTCCACGAAATGAGCCAGAATTGGCCAAAATTACGAGTGTTGATGACAGACACATAAGCGCACCTTGGGGTTCAATAACTATGGAAACCGCTATGGGACCCCAAAATGGTGAGTAATAGTCAACAAAATGGGTCAAAATTCGACAAAACTGTGAGTGTTGATGATGGACACGTAAACGCACCCCGAGAATCGTCAATCATGGAAATCACTCTGGGGCCCCAAAACAGTGAGTAATAGTGCACCAAACGGACCAGAATCAGGTAAAAATGTGAGTGTTGATGACCGACACGTAAAAGCGCCCCAAGGTTCGTATGTCGTGGAAATCACTTTGGGACCCGAAAACAGTGAGTAATAATCCACGAAACGGGCCAGAATCAGCCAAAATTGTGTGTTGATGACCGACACATAAATGCACCCTGGGGTTTTCCAATCGTGGAAATCACTCCGGATCCCAAAACAGTGATTAATAGTCCACAAAACGGGCCAGAATCGGCTAAAATTGCGAGTGTTGATGACCTACACGTAATCGCACCCTGGGCTTCGTCAATCACGGAAATCACTCTGGGACCCCAAACAGTCAGTTACAGTCCACGAAACGGGCCAGAATCGGCCAAACTTGCGAGTGTTGTTGACCAAAACGTAATGGCACCCTGGGGTTCAACAACTATGGAAATCACTTCGGGGCCCCAAAATGGTGAGTAATAGTCCATGAAAACGGCCAGAATTGGACAAAACTGTGAGTGTTGACGACGCACACGTAAACACACCCGGGGATCGTCAATCGAGGAACTCGCTTTGGGAAACCAAAACAGTGAGTAATACTCCAGGAAATGAGCCAGAATTGGCCAAAAATACGAGTGTTGATGACCGACACATAAGCGCACCTTGGGGTTCAATAACTATGGAAGCCGCTTTGGGACCCCAAAATGGTGAGTAATAGTCAACAAAATGGGTCAAAATTGGACAAAACTGTGAGTGTTGACGACGGACACGTAAACGCACGCCGAGAATCGTCAATCATGGAAATCACTCTGGGGCCCCAAAACTGTAAGTAATAGTGCACGAAACGGACCAGAATCAGCCAAAAATGTGAGTGTTGATGACCGACACGGAAAAGCGCCCCAGGGTTCTTATGTCGTGGAAATCACTTTGGGACCCGAAAACAGTGAGTAATAATCCACGAAACGGGCCAGAATCAGCCAAAATTGTGTGTTGATGACCGACACATAAATGCACCCTGGGGTTTTTCAATCGTGGAAATCACTCCGGATCCCAAAACAGTGATTAATAGTCCACAAAACGGGCCAGAATCAGCTAAAATTGCGAGTGTTGACGACCTACACATAATCGCACCCTGGGCTTCGTCAATCATGGAAATCACACTGGGACCCCAAACAGGCAGTTACAGTCCACGAAACGGGCCAGAATCGACCAAACTTGCGAGTGTTGTTGACCAAAACGTAATCGCACCCTGGGGTTCAACAACTATGGAAATCACTTCGGGGCCCCAAAATGGTGAGTAATAGTCCACGAAAACGGCCAGAATTGGACAAAACTGTGAGTATTGACGACACACACGTAAACACACCCGGGGATCATCAATCGAGGAAGTCGCTTTGGGAAACCAAAACAGTGAGTAATAGTCCAGGAAATGAGCCAGAATTGGCCAAAATTACGAGTGTTGATGACCGACACATAAGCGCACCTTGGGGATCAATAACTATGGAAACCGCTTTGGGACCCAAAATGGAGAGTAATAGTCAACAAAATGGGTCAAAATTGGACAAAATTGTGATTGTTGACGACGGACACGTAAACACACCCCGAGAATCGTCAATCATGGAAATCACTCTGGGGCCCCAAACGGTGAGTAATAGTGCACG
Source organism: Triticum aestivum (assembly GCF_018294505.1). NCBI lineage: Eukaryota > Viridiplantae > Streptophyta > Magnoliopsida > Poales > Poaceae > Triticum > Triticum aestivum. The sequence continues at coordinate 106,469 of NW_025228196.1, read as the reverse complement.
AAACGGTCCAGAATCAGCCAAAAATGTGAGTGTTGATGACCGACACGTAAAAGCGCCCAGGGTTCTTATGTCGTGGAAATCACTTTGGGACCCGAAACAGTGAGTAATAATCCACGAAACGGGCCAGAATCAGCCAAAATTGTGTGTTGATGACCGACACGTAAAAGTGCCCAGGGTTCTTATGTCGTGGAAATCACTTTGGGACCCGAAAACAGTGAGTAATAATCCATGAAACGGGACAGAATCATCGAAAATTGTGTGTTGATGACCGAGACATAAACGCACCCTGTGCTTTTCCAATCATGGAGATCACTCCGGATCCCAAAACAGTGATTAATAGTCCACAAAACGGGCCAGAATCGGCTAACATTGCGAGTGTTGATGACATACACGTAATCGCACCCTGGGCTTCATCAATCATGGAAATCACACTGGGACCCCAAACAGGCAGTTACAGTCCATGAAACAGGCCAGAATCGACCAGACTTGCGAGTGTTGTTGACCAAAACGTAATCGCACCCTGGGATTCAACAACTATGGAAATCACTTCGCGGCCCCAAAATGGTGAGTAATAGTCCACGAAAACGGCCAGAATTGGAAAAAACTGTGAGTATTGACGACGCACACGTAAACACACCCGGGGATCATCAATCGAGGAAGTCGCTTTGGGAAACCAAAACAGTGAGTAATAGTCCAGGAAATGAGCCAGAATTGGCCAAAATTACGAGTGTTGATGACCGACACATAAGCGCACCTTGGGGTTCAAAAACTATGGAAACCGCTTTGGGACCCCAAAATGGTGAGTAATAGTCAACAAAATGGGTCAAAATTGGACAAAACTGTGAGTGTTGACGACGGACACATAAACGCACCCCGAAAATTGTCAATCATGGAAATCACTCTGGGGCCCCAAAACGGTGAGTAATAGTGCACGAAACGGATCAGAATCAGCCAAAAATGTGAGTGTTGATGACCGACACGTAAAAGCGCCCCAAGGTTCGTATGTCGTGGAAATCACTTTGGGACCCGAAAACAGTGAGTAATAATCCACGAAACGGGCCAGAATCAGCCAAAATTGTGTGTTGATGACCGACACATAAACGCACCCTGGGGTTTTCCAATCGTGGAAATCACTCGGGATCCCAAAACAGTGATTAATAGTCCACAAAACGGGCCAGAATCGGCTAACATTGTGAGTGTTGATGACCTACACGTAATCGCACCCTGGGCTTCGTCAATCATGGAAATCACTCTGGGACCCCAAACAGTCAGTTACAGTCCATGAAACGGGCCAGAATCGGCCAAACTTGCGAGTGTTGTTGACCAAAACTTAATCGCACCCTGGGGTTCAACAACTATGGAAATCACTTCGGGGCCCCAAAACGGTGAGTAATAGTCCACGTAAACGGCCAGAATTGGACAAAACTGTGAGTGTTGACGACGCACACGTAAACACACCCGGGGATCGTCAATCAAGGAACTCGCTTTGGGAAACCAAAACAGTGAGCAATAGTCCAGGAAATGAGCCAGAATTGGCCAAAATTACGAGTGTTGATGACCGACGCATAAGCGCACCTTGGGGTTCAATAACTATGGAAACCGCTTTGGGAGCCAAAATGGTGAGTAATAGTCAACAAAATGGGTCAAAATTGGACAAAATTGTGAGTGTTGACAACAGACACGTAAACGCACCCCGAGAATCGTCAATCATGGAAATCACTCTGGGGCCCAAAACGGTGAGTAATAGTGCACGAAACGGACCAGAATCAGCCAAAAATGTGAGTGTTGATGACCGACACGTAAAAGCGCCCCAGGGTTCGTATGTCGTGGAAATCAATTTGGGACCCCAAACAGTGAGTAATAATCCAGGACATGGGCCAGAATCAGCCAAAATTGTGTGTCGATGACCGACACATAAACGCACCCTGGGGTTTTTCAATCGTGGAGATCACTCCGGATCCAAAAACAGTGATTAATAGTCCAAAAAACGGGCCAAAATCGGCTAAAATTGCGAGTGTTGATGACCTACACGTAATCGCACCCTGGGCTTCGTCAATCATGGAAATCACTCTGGGACCCCAAACAGTCAGGTACAATCCATGGAACGGGGCAGAATCGGCCAAACTTGCGAGTGTTGTTGACCAAAACGTAATCGCACCCTGGGGTTCAACAACTACGGAAATCACTTCGGGGACCCAAAACGGTGAGTAATAGTCCATGAAAACGGCCAAGATTGGACAAAACTGAGAGTGTTGACGACGCACACGTAAACACACCCCGGGGATCGTCAATCGAGGAACTCGCTTTGGGAAACCAAAACAGTGATCAATAGTCCAGGAAATGAGCCAGAATTGGCCAAAATTACGAGTGTTGATGACCAACACATAAGCGCACCTTGGGGTTCAATAATTATGGAAACCGCTTTGGGACCCCAAAATGGTGAGTAATAGTCAACAAAATGGGTCAAAATTGGACAAAACGGTGAGTGTTGACGACGGACACGTAAACGCACCCCGAGAATTGTCAATCATGGAAATCACTCTGGGGCCCCAAAACGGTGAGTAATAGTGCACGAAACGGACCAGAATCAGCCAAAAATGTTAGTGTTGATGACCGACACGTAAAAGCGCCCCAGGGTTCGTATGTCGTGGAAATCACTTTGGGACCCGAAAATAGTGAGTAATAATCCCGGAAACGGGCCAGAATCAGCCAAACATGTGTGTTGATGACCGAGACATAAACACACCCTTGGGTTTTTCAATCGTGGAAATCACTCCGGATCCCAAAACAGTGAGTAATAGTCCACAAAACGGGCCAGAGTCGGCCAAAATTACGAGTGTTGTTGACCAAAACGTAATCGCACCCTGGGGTTCAACAACTATGGAAATCACTTCGGGGCCCCAAAACGGTGAGTAATAGTCCATGAAAACGGCCAGAATTGGACAAAACTGTGAGTGTTGACGACGCACACGTAAACACACCCGGGGATCGTCAATCGAGGAACTCGCTTTGGGAAACCAAAACAGTGAGCAATAGTCCAGGAAATGAGCCAGAATTGGCCAAAATTACGAGTGCTGATGACCGACGCATAAGTGCACCTTGGGGTTCAATAACTATGGAAACCGCTTTGGGAGCCAAAATGGTGAGTAATAGTCAACAAAATGGGTCAAAATTGGATAAAACTGTGAGTGTTGACAACGGACACGTAAACGCACCCCGAGAATCGTCAATCATGGAAATCACTCTGGGGCCCAAAACGGTGAGTAATAGTGCACGAAACGGACCAGAATCAGCCAAAAATGTGAGTGTTGATGACCGACACGTAAAAGCGCCCCAGGGTTCGTATGTCGTGGAAATCACTTTGGGACCCGAAACAGTGAGTAATAATCCACGAAACAGGCCAGAATCAGCCAAAATTGTGTGTCGATGACCGACACATAAACGCACCCTGGGGTTTTTCAATCGTCGAGATCACTCCGGATCCAAAAACAATGATTAATAGTCCAAAAAACGGGCCAGAATCGGCTAAAATTGCGAGTGTTGACGACCTACACGTAATCGCACCCTGGGCTTCGTTAATCATGGAAATCACTCTGGGACCCCAAACAGTCAGTTACAGTCCACGAAACGGGCCAAAATCAGCCAAACTTGCGAGTGTTGTTGACCAAAACGGTGAGTAATAGTCCATGAAAACGGCCAGAATTGGACAAAACTGAGAGTGTTGACGACGCACACGTAAAGACACCCCAGGGATCGTCAATCGAGGAACTCGCTTTGAGAAACCAAAACAGTGATCAATAGTCCAGGAAATGAGCCAGAATTGGCCAAAATTACGATGGAAATCACTCTGGGGCCCCAAAACGGTGAGTAATAGTGCACGAAACGGACCAGAATCAGCCAAAAATGTTAGTGTTGATGACCGACACGTAAAAGCGCCCCAGGGTTCGTATGTCGTGGAAATCACTTTGGGACCCGAAAATAGTGAGTAATAATCCCGGAAACGGGCCAGAATCAGCCAAACATGTGTGTTGATGACCGAGACATAAACACACCCTTGGGTTTTTCAATCGTGGAAATCACTCCGGATCCCAAAACAGTGAGTAATAGTCCACAAAACGGGCCAGAGTCGGCCAAAATTACGAGTGTTGTTGACCAAAACGTAATCGCACCCTGGGGTTCAACAACTATGGAAATCACTTCGGGGCCCCAAAACGGTGAGTAATAGTCCATGAAAACGGCCAGAATTGGACAAAACTGTGAGTGTTGACGACGCACACGTAAACACACCCGGGGATCGTCAATCGAGGAACTCGCTTTGGGAAACCAAAACAGTGAGCAATAGTCCAGGAAATGAGCCAGAATTGGCCAAAATTACGAGTGCTGATGACCGACGCATAAGTGCACCTTGGGGTTCAATAACTATGGAAACCGCTTTGGGAGCCAAAATGGTGAGTAATAGGCATACACGTAATCGCACCCTGGGCTTCGTCAATCATGGAAATCACACTGGGACCCCAAACAGGCAGTTACAGTCCATGAAACGGGCCAGAATCGACCAAACTTGCGAGTGTTGTTGACCAAAACGTAATCGCACCCTGGGGTTCAACAACTATGGAAATCACTTCGGGGCCCCAAAATGGTGAGTAATAGTCCACGAAAACGGCCAGAATTGGACAAAACTGTGAGTCTTGACGACGCACACGTAAACACTCCCAGGGATCATCAATCGAGGAAGTCGCTTTGGGAAACCAAAACAGTGAGTAATAGTCCAGGAAGCGAGTGTTGATGACCGACACAAAAGCGCACCTTGGGGATCAATAACTATGGAAACCGCTTTGGGACCCAGAATGGTGAGTAATAGTCAACAAAATGGGTCAAAATTGGACAAAACTGTGATTGTTGACGACGGACACGTAAACGCACCCCGAGAATCGTCAATCATGGAAATCACTCTGGGGCCCCAAAACGGTGAGTAATAGTGCATGAAACGGACCAGAATCTGCCAAAAATGTGAGTGTTGATGACCGACACGTAAAAGCGCCCCAGGGTTCTTATGTCATGGAAATCACTTTGGGACCCGAAAACAGTGAGTAATAATCCACGAAACGGGCCAGAATCAGCCAAAATTGTGTGTTGATGATAGACACATAAACGCACCCTGGGCTTTTTCAATCGTGGAGATCACCCCGGATCCCAAAACAGTGATTAATAGTCCAAAAAACGGGACAGAATCGGCTTAAATTGCGAGTGTTGATGACATACACGTAATCGCACCCTGGGCTTCATCAATCATGGAAATCACACTAGGACCCCAAACAGGCAGTTACAGTCCATGAAACGGGCCAGAATCGACCAAACTTGCGAGTGTTGTTGACCAAAACGTAATCGCACCCTGGGGTTCAACAACTATGGAAATCACTTCGGGGACCCAAAACGGTGAGTAATAGTCCACGAAAACGGCCAGAATTGGACAAAATTGTGAGTGTTGACGACGCACACGTAAACACACCCGGGGATCGTCAATCGAGGAACTCACTTTGGGAAACCAAAATAGTGAGTAGTAGTCCAGGAAATGAGCCAGAATTGGCCAAAATTACGAGTGTTGATGACCGACACATAAGCGCACCTTGGGGTTCAATAACTATGGAAACCGCTTTGGGACCCCAAAATGGTGAGTAATAGTCAACAAAATGGGTCAAAATTGGACAAAACTGTGAGTGTTGACGACGGACACGTAAACGCACCCCGAGAATCATCAATCATGGAAATCACTCTGGGGCACCAAAACTGTGAGTAATAGTGCATGAAACGGAACAGAATCAGCCCAAAATGTGAGTGTTGATGACCGACACGTAAAAGCGCCCCAAGGTTCGTATGTCGTGGAAATCACTTTGGGACACGAAAACAGTGAGTAATAATCCACGAAACGGGCCAGAATCAGCCAAAATTGTGTGTTGATGACCGACACATAAACGCACCCTGGGGTTTTCCAATCGTGGAAATCACTCTGGATCCCAAAATAGTGATTAATAGTCCACAAAACGGGCTAGAATCGGCTAAAATTGCGAGTGTTGATGACCTACACGTAATCGCACCCTGGGCTTCGTCAATCATGGAAATCACTCTGGGACCCCAAACAGTCAGTTACAATCCACGAAATGGGCCAGAATCGGCCAAACTTGCGAGTGTTGTTGACCAAAACGTAATCGCACCCTGGGGTTCAACAACTATGGAAATCACTTCAGGGACCCAAAACGGTGAGTAATAGTCCATGAAAACGGCCAGAATTGGACAAAACTGTGAGTGTTGACGACGCACACGTAAACACACCCGGGGATCGTCAATCGAGGAACTCGCTTTGGGAAACCAAAACAGTGAGCAATAGTCCAGGAAATGAGCCAGAATTGGCCAAAATTACGAGTGCTGATGACCGACACATAAGCGCACCTTGGGGTTCAATAACTATGGAAACCGCTTTGGGAGCCAAAATGGTGAGTAATAGGCAACAAAATGGGTCAAAATTGGACAAAACTGTGAGTGTTGACGACGGACACGTAAACGCACCCCGAGAATGGTCAATCATGGAAATCACTCTGGGGCCCCAAAACGGTGAGTAATAGTGCACGAAACAGACCAGAATCAGCCAAAAATGTGAGTGTTGATGACCGACACGTAAAAGCGCCCCAAGGTTCGTATGTCGTGGAAATCACTTTGGGACCCGAAACAGTGAGTAATAATCCACGAAACGGGCCAGAATCAGCCAAAATTGTGTGTTGATGACCGACACATAAACGCACCCTGGGGTTTTTCAATCGTGGAGATCACTCCGGATCCCAAAACAGTGATTAATAGTCCACAAAACGGGCCAGAATCAGCTAAAATTGCGATTTTTGATGACATACACGTAATCGCACCCTGGGCTTCGTCAATCATGGAAATCACACTGGGACCCCAAACAGGCAGTTACAGTCCATGAAACGGGCCAGAATCGACCAAACTTGCGAGTGTTGTTGACCAAAACGTAATCGCACCCTGGGGTTCAACAACTATGGAAATCACTTCGGGGCCCCAAAATGGTGAGTAATAGTCCATGAAAACGGCCAGAATTGGACAAAACTGAGAGTGTTGACGACGCACACGTAAACACACCCCAGGGATCGTCAATCGAGGAACTCGCTTTGAGAAACCAAAACAGTGATCAATAGTCCAGGAAATGAGCCAGAATTGGCCAAAATTACGAGTGTTGATGACCGACACATAAGTGCACCTTGGGGTTCAATAACTATGGAAAACGCTTTGGGAGCCAAAATGGTGAGTAATAGTCAACAAAATGGGTCAAAATTGGACAAAACTGTGAGTGTTGACGACGGACACGTAAACGCAACCCGAGAATCGTCAATCCTGGAAATCACTCTGGGGCCCCAAAACGATGAGTAATAGTGCACGAAACGGACCAGAATCAGCCAAAAATGTGAGTGTTGATGACCGACACGTAAAAGCGCCCCAGGGTTCGTATGTCGTGGAAATCACTTTGGGACCCGAAAATAGTGAGTAATAATCCACGAAACGGGCCAGAATCAGCCAAAAATTTGTGTTGATGACCGAGACATAAACGCACCCTTGGGTTTTTCAATCGTGGAAATCACTCCGGATCCCAAAACAGTGAGTAATAGTCCACAAAACGGGCCAGAATCGGCTAAAATTGCGAGTGTTGATGACCTACACGTAATCGCACCCTGGGCTTCGTCAATCATGGAAATCACTCTGGGACCCCAAACAGTCAGTTACAGTCCACGAAACGGGCCAGAGTCGGCCAAAATTGCGAGTGTTGTTGACCAAAACGTAATCGCACCCTGGGGTTCAACAACTATGGAAATCACTTCGGGGCCCCAAAACGGTGAGTAATAGTCCATGAAAAGGGCCAGAATTGGACAAACCTGTGAGTGTAGACGGCGCACACGTAAACACACCCGGGGATCGTCAATCGAGGAACTCGCTTTGGGAAACCAAAACAGTGAGCAATAGTCCAGGAAATGGGCCAGAGTTGGCCAAAATTACGAGTGTTGATGACCGACACATAAGCGCACCTTGGGGTTCAATAACTATGGAAACCGCTTTGGGACCCCAAAATGGTGAGTA
>NW_025228196.1:78937-98107 GCF_018294505.1 Triticum aestivum | reverse complement strand
GACACGTAAAAGCACCCCAAGGTTCGTATTTCGTGGAAATCACTTTGGGACCCGAAAACAGTGAGTAATAATCCACGAAATGGGCCAGAATCAGCCAAAATTGTGTGTTGATGACCGACACATAAACGCACCCTGGGGTTTTCCAATCGTGGAAATCACTCCGGATCCCAAAATAGTGATTAATAGTCCACGAAACGGGCCAGAGTCGGCCAAAATTGCGAGTGTTGTTGACCAAAACGTAATCGCACCCTGGGGTTCAACAACTATGGAAATCACTTCGGGGCCCCAAAACGGTGAGTAATAGTCCATGAAAAGGGCCAGAATTGGACAAACCTGTGAGTGTTGACGGCGCACACGTAAACACACCCGGGGATCGTCAATCGAGGAACTCGCTTTGGGAAACCAAAACAGTGAGCAATAGTCCAGGAAATGGGCCAGAGTTGGCCAAAATTACGAGTGTTGATGACCGACACATAAGCGCACCTTGGGGTTCAATAACTATGGAAACCGCTTTGGGACCCCAAAATGGTGAGTAATAGTCAACAAAATGGGTCAAAATTGGACAAAACTATGAGTGTTGATGACGGACACGTAAACGCACCCCGAGAATCGTCAATCATGGAAATCACTCTGGGGCCCCAAAACGGTGAGTAATAGTGCACGAAACGGACCAAACTCAGCCAAAAATGTGAGTGTTGATGACCGACATGTAAAAGCGCCCCAGGGTTCGTATGTCGTGGAAATCACTTTGGGAACCGAAAACAGTGAGTAATAATCCATGAAACGGGCCAGAATCAGCCAAAATTGTGTGTTGATGACCGACACATAAACGCACCCTGGGGTTTTTCAATCGTGGAAATCACTCCGGATCCCAAAACAGTGATTAATAGTCCACAAAACGGGCCAGAATCGGCTAAAAATGCGAGTGTTGATGACCTACACGTAATCGCACCCTGGGCTTCGTCAATCATGGAAATCACACTGGGACCCCAAACAGGCATTACAGTCCACGAAACGGGCCAGAATCGACCAAACTTGCGAGTGTTGTTGACCAAAACGCAATCGCACCCTGGGGTTCAACAACTACGGAAATCACTTCGGGCCCCCAAAACGGTGAGTAATAGTCCACGAAAACGGCCAGAATTGGACAAAACTGTGAGTATTGACGACGCACACGTAAACACACCCGGGGGTCATCAATCGAGGAAGTCGATTTGGGAAACCAAAACAGTGAGTAATAGTCCAGGAAATGAGCAAGAATTGGCCAAAATTACAAGTGTTGATGACCGACACATAAGCGCACCTTGGGGTTCAATAACTATGGAAACCGCTTTGGGACCCCAAAATGGTGAGTAATAGTCAACAAAATGGGTCAAAATTGGACAAAACTGTGTGTGTTGACGACGGACACGTAAACGCACCCCGAGAATCGTCAATCATGGAAATCACTCTGGGGCCCCCAAACGGTGAGTAATAGTGCACGAAACGGACCAGAATCAGGCAAAAATGTGAGTGTTGATGACCGATACGTAAAAGCGCCCCAGGGTTCGTATGTCGTGGAAATCACTTTGGGACCCGAAAACAGTGAGTAATAATCCACGAAACGGGCCAGAATCAGCCAAAATTGTGTGTTGATGACCGACACATAAACGCACCCTGGGGTTTTTCAATCGTGGAAATCACTCCGGATCCCAAAACAGTGTTTAATAGTCCACAAAACGGGCCAGAATCGGCTAAAATTGGGACTGTTGATGACCTACACGTAATCGCACCCTGGGCTTCGTCAATCATGGAAATCACTCTGGGACCCCAAACAGGCAGTTACAGTCCACGAAACGGGCCAGAATCGACCAAACTTGCGAGTGTTGTTGACCAAAATGCAATCGCACCCTGGGGTTCAACAACTACGGAAATCACTTCGGGCCCCCAAAACGGTGAGTAATAGTCCACGAAAACGGCCAGAACTGGACAAAACTGTGAGTGTTGACGACGCACACGTAAACACACCCGCGGATCATCAATCGAGGAAGTCGATTTGGGAAACCAAAACAGTGAGTAATAGTCCTGGAAATGAGCCAGAATTGGCCAAAATTACGAGTGTTGATGACCGACACATAAGTGCACCTTGGGGTTCAATAACTATGGAAACCGCTTTGGGACCCAAAATGGTGAGTAATAGTCAACAAAATGGGTCAAAATTGGACAAAACTGTGAGTGTTGACGACGGACACGTAAACGCACCCTGAGAATTGTCGATCATGGAAATCACTCCGGGGCCCCAAAACTGTGAGTAATAGTGCACGAAACGGACAAGAATCAGCCAAAAATGTGAGTGTTGATGACCGACACGTAAAAGCACCCCAAGGTTCGTATTTCGTGGAAATCACTTTGGGACCCGAAAACAGTGAGTAATAATCCACGAAATGGGCCAGAATCAGCCAAAATTGTGTGTTGATGACCGACACATAAACGCACCCTGGGGTTTTCCAATCGTGGAAATCACTCCGGATCCCAAAATAGTGATTAATAGTCCACAAAACGGGCCAGAATCGGCCAAAATTACGAGTGTTGATGACCGACACATAACCGCACCTTGGGGATCAATAACTATGGAAACCGCTTTGGGACCTAAAATGGTGAGTAATAGTCAACAAAATGGGTCAAAATTGGACAAAACTGTGATTGTTGACGACGGACACGTAAACGCACCCCGAGAATCGTCAATCATGGAAATCACTCTGGGGCCCCAAAACGGCGAGTAATAGTGCACGAAACGGACCAGAATCGGCCAAAAATGTGAGTGTTGATGACCGACACGTAAAAGCGCCCCAGGGTTCTTATGTCGTGGAAATCACTTTGGGACCCGAAACAGTGAGTAATAATCCACGAAACGGGCCCGAATCAGCCAAAATTGTGTGTTGATGACCGACACATAAACGCACCTTGGGGTTTTCCAATCGTGGAGATCACTCGGGATCCCAAAACAGTGATTAATAGTCCACAAAACGGGCCAGAATCGGCTAAAATTGGGACTGTTGATGACCTACACGTAATCGCACCCTGGGCTTCGTCAATCATGGAAATCACTCTGGGACCCCAAACAGGCAGTTACAGTCCACGAAACGGGCCAGAATCGACCAAACTTGCGAGTGTTGTTGACCAAAATGCAATCGCACCCTGGGGTTCAACAACTACGGAAATCACTTCGGGTACCCAAAACGGTGAGTAATAGTCCACGAAAACGGCCAGAACTGGACAAAACTGTGAGTGTTGACGACGCACACGTAAACACACCCGCGGATCATCAAGCGAGGAAGTCGATTTGGGAAACCAAAACAGTGAGTAATAGTCCTGGAAATGAGCCAGAATTGGCCAAAATTACGAGTGTTGATGACCGACACATAAGTGCACCTTGGGGTTCAATAACTATGGAAACCGCTTTGGGACCCAAAATGGTGAGTAATAGTCAACAAAATGGGTCAAAATTGGACAAAACTGTGAGTGTTGACGACGGACACGTAAACGCACCCCAGAATTGTCGGTCATGGAAATCACTCCGGGGCCCCAAAACTGTGAGTAATAGTGCACGAAACGGACCAGAATCAGCCAAAAATGTGAGTGTTGATGACCGACACGTAAAAGCACCCCAAGGTTCGTATGTCGTGGAAATCACTTTGGGACCCGAAAACAGTGAGTAATAATCCACGAAATGGGCCAGAATCAGCCAAAATTGTGTGTTGATGACCGACACATAAACGCACCCTGGGGTTTTCCAATCGTGGAAATCACTCCGGATCCCAAAATAGTGATTAATAGTCCACAAAACGGGCCAGAATCGGCCAAAATTACGAGTGTTGATGGCCGACACATAAGCGCACCTTGGGGATCAATAACTATGGAAACCGCTTTGGGACCTAAAATGGTGAGTAATAGTCAACAAAATGGGTCAAAATTGGACAAAACTGTGATTGTTGACGACGGACACGTAAACGCACCCCGAGAATCGTCAACCATGGAAATCACTCTGGGGCCCCAAAACGGCGAGTAATAGTGCATGAAACGGACCAGAATCGGCCAAAAATGTGAGTGTTGATGACCGACACGTAAAAGCGCCCCAGGGTTCTTATGTCGTGGAAATCACTTTGGGACCCGAAACAGTGAGTAATAATCCACGAAACGGGCCCGAATCAGCCAAAATTGTGTGTTGATGACCGACACATAAACGCACCCTGGGGTTTTCCAATCGTGGAGATCACTCGGGATCCCAAAACAGTGATTAATAGTCCACAAAACGGGCCAGAATCGGCTAAAATTGCGAGTGTTGATGACCTACACGTAATCGCACCCTGGGCTTCGTCAATCATGGAAATCACTTTGGGACCCCAAACAATTAGTTACAGTCCACGAAACGGGCCAGAATCGGCCAAACTTGCGAGTGTTGTTGACCAAAACGTAATCGCACCCTGGGGTTCAACAACTATGGAAATCACTTCGGGGCCCCAAAACGGTGAGTAATAGTCCACGAAAACGGCCAGAATTGGACAAAACTATGAGTGTTGACGACGCACACGTAAACACACCCGGGGATCGTCAATCGAGGAACTCGCTTTGGGAAACCAAAATAGTGAGTAATAGTCCAGGAAATGAGCCAGAATTGGCCAAAATTACGAGTGTTGATGACCGACACATAGGCACACCTTGGGGTTCAATAACTATGGAAAACGCTTTGGGAGCCAAAATGGTGAGTAATAGTCAACAAAATGGGTCAAAATTGGACAAAACTGTGAGTGTTGACAACGGACACGTAAACGCACACCGAGAATCGTCAATCATGGAAATCACTCTGGGGCCCAAAACGGTGAGTAATAGTGCACGAAACGGACCAGAATCAGCCAAAGATGTGAGTGTTGATGACCGACACGTAAAAGCGCCCCAGGGTTCGTATGTCGTGGAAATCACATTGGGACCCGAAATAGTGAGTAATAATCCACGAAACGGGCCAGAATCAGCCAAAATTGTGTGTCGATGACCGACACATAAACGCACCCTGGGGTTTTTCAATCGTGGAGATCACTCCGGATCCAAAAACAGTGATTAATAGTCCAAAAAACGGGCCAGAATCGGCTAAAATTGCGATTGTTGATGACCTACACGTAATCGCACCCTGGGCTTCGTCAATCATGGAAATCACTCTGGGACCCCAAACAGTCAGTTACAGTCCACGAAACGGGCCAAAATCAGCCAAACTTGCGAGTGTTGTTGACCAAAACGTAATCCCACCCTGGGGTTCAACAACTATGGAAATCACTTCGGGGACCCAAAACGGTGAGTAATAGTCCATGAAAACGGCCAGAATTGGACAAAACTGAGAGTGTTAACGACGCACACGTAAACACACCCCGGGGATCGTCAATCGAGGAACTCGCTTTGGGAAACCAAAACAGTGATCAATAGTCCAGGAAATGAGCCAGAATTGGCCAAAATTACGAGTGTTGATGACCAACACATAAGCGCACCTTGGGGTTCAATAATTATGGAAACCGCTTTGGGACCCCAAAATGGTGAGTAATAGTCTACAAAATGTGTCAAAATTGGACAAAACTGTGAGTGTTGGCGACGGACACGTAAACGCAACCCGAGAATCGTCAATCATGGAAATCACTCTGGGGCCCCAAAACGATGAGTAATAGTGCACGAAACGGACCAGAATCAGCCAAAAATGTGAGTGTTGATGACCGACACGTAAAAGCGCCCCAGGGTTCGTATGTCGTGGAAATCACTTCGGGGACCCAAAATGGTGAGTAATAGTCCATGAAAACGGCCAGAATTGGACAAAACTGTGAGTGTTGACGACGCACACGTAAACACACCCGGGGATCGTCAATTGAGGAACTCGCTTTGGGAAACCAAAACAGTGAGCAATAGTCCAGGAAATGAGCCAGAATTGGCCAAAATTACGAGTGTTGATGACCGACACATAAGCGCACCTTGGGGTTCAATAACTATGGAAAACGCTTTGGGAGCCAAAATGGTGAGTAATAGTCAACAAAATGGGTCAAAATTGGACAAAACAGTGAGTGTTGACAACGGACACGTAAACGCACCCCGAGAATCATCAATCATGGAAATCACTCTGGGGCCCAAAACGGTGAGTAATAGTGCACGAAACGGACCAGAATCAGCCAAAAATGTGAGTGTTGATGACCGACACGTAAAAGCGCCCCAGGGTTCGTATGTCGTGGAAATCACTTTGGGACCCTAAACAGTGAGTAATAATCCACGAAACGGGCCAGAATCAGCCAAAATTGTGTGTCGATGACCGACACATAAACGCACCCTGGGGTTTTTCAATCGTGGAGATCACTCCGGATCCAAAAACAGTGATTAATAGTCCAAAAAATGGGCCAGAGTCGGCTAAAATTGCGAGTGTTGATGACCTACACGTAATCGCACCCTGGGCTTCATCAATCATGGAAATCACTCTGGGACCCCAAACAGTCAGTTACAGTCCACGAAACGGGCCAAAATCAGCCAAACTTGTGAGTGTTGTTAACCAAAACGTAATCCCACCCTGGGGTTCAACAACTATGGAAATCACTTCGGGGACCCAAAACGGTGAGTAATAGTCCATGAAAACGGCCAGAATTGGACAAAACTGAGAGTGTTGACGACGCACACGTAAACACACCCCGGGGATCGTCAATCGAGGAACTCGCTTTGGGAAACCAAAACAGTGATCAATAGTCCAGGAAATGAGCCAGAATTGGCCAAAATTATGAGTGTTGATGACCAACACATAAGCGCACCTTGGGGTTCAATAATTATGGAAACCGCTTTGGGACCCCAAAATGGTGAGTAATAGTCAACAAAATGGGTCAAAATTGGACAAAACTGTGAGTGTTGACGACGGACACGTAAGCGCAACCCGAGAATCGTCAATCATGGAAATCACTCTGGGGCCCCAAAACGATGAGTAATAGTGCACGAAACGGACCAGAATCAGCCAAAAATGTGAGTGTTGATGACCGACACGTAAAAGCGCCCCAGGGTTCGTATGTCGTGGAAATCACTTTGGGACCCGGAAATAGTGAGTAATAATCCATGAAACGGGCCAGAATCAGCCAAAAACGTGTGTTGATGACCGAGACATAAACGCACCCTTGGGTTTTTCAATCGTGGAAATCACTCCGGATCCCAAAACAGTGAGTAATAGTCCACAAAACGGGCCAGAATCGGCTAAAATTGCGAGTGTTGATGACCTACACGTAATCGCACCCTGGGCTTCGTCAATCATGGAAATCACTCTGGGACCCCAAACAGTCAGTTACAGTCCACGAAACGGGCCAGAGTCGGCCAAAATTGCGAGTGTTGTTGACCAAAACGTAATCGCACCCTGGGGTTCAACAACTATGGAAATCACTTCGGGGCCCCAAAACGGTGAGTAATAGTCCATGAAAACGGCCAGAATTGGACAAAACTGTGAGTGTTGACGACGCACACGTAAACACACCCGGGGATCGTCAATCGAGGAACTCGCTTTGGGAAACCAAAACAGTGAGCAATAGTCCAGGAAATGAGCCAGAATTGGCCAAAATTACGAGTGTTGATGACCGACACATAAGCGCACCTTGGGGTTCAATAACTATGGAAACCGCTTTGGGACCCAAAATGGTGAGTAATAGTCAACAAAATGGGTCAAAATTGGACAAAACTGTGAGTGTTGACGAGGGACACGTAAACGCACCCCGAGAATTGTCAATCATGGAAATCACTCTGGGGCCCCAAAACGGTGAGTAATAGTGCACGAAACGGACCAGAATTAGCCAAAAATGTGAGTGTTGATGACCGACACGTAAAAGCGCCCCAGTGTTCGTATGTCGTGGAAATCACTTTGGGACCAGAAACAGTGAGTAATAATCCATGAAACGGGCCAGAATCAGCAAAAATTGTGTGTTGATGACCGACACATAAACGCACCCTGGGGTTTTCTAATCGTGGAAATCACTCCGGATCCCAAAACGGTGATTAATAGTCCACAAAACGGGCCAGAATCGGCTAAAAATGCGAGTGTTGATGACCTACACGTAATCGCACCCTGGGCTTCGTCAATCGAGGAACTCGCTTTGGGAAACCAAAACAGTGAGCAATAGTCCAGGAAATGAGCCAGAATTGGCCAAAATTACGAGTGTTGATGACCGACACATAAGCGCACCTTGGGGTTCAATAACTATGGAAAACGCTTTGGGAGCCAAAATGGTGAGTAATAGTCAACAAAATGGGTCAAAATTGGACAAAACAGTGAGTGTTGACAACGGACACGTAAACGCACCCCGAGAATCATCAATCATGGAAATCACTCTGGGGCCCAAAACGGTGAGTAATAGTGCACGAAACGGACCAGAATCAGCCAAAAATGTGAGTGTTGATGACCGACACGTAAAAGCGCCCCAGGGTTCGTATGTCGTGGAAATCACTTTGGGACCCTAAACAGTGAGTAATAATCCACGAAACGGGCCAGAATCAGCCAAAATTGTGTGTCGATGACCGACACATAAACGCACCCTGGGGTTTTTCAATCGTGGAGATCACTCCGGATCCAAAAACAGTGATTAATAGTCCAAAAAATGGGCCAGAGTCGGCTAAAATTGCGAGTGTTGATGACCTACACGTAATCGCACCCTGGGCTTCATCAATCATGGAAATCACTCTGGGACCCCAAACAGTCAGTTACAGTCCACGAAACGGGCCAAAATCAGCCAAACTTGTGAGTGTTGTTAACCAAAACGTAATCCCACCCTGGGGTTCAACAACTATGGAAATCACTTCGGGGACCCAAAACGGTGAGTAATAGTCCATGAAAACGGCCAGAATTGGACAAAACTGAGAGTGTTGACGACGCACACGTAAACACACCCCGGGGATCGTCAATCGAGGAACTCGCTTTGGGAAACCAAAACAGTGATCAATAGTCCAGGAAATGAGCCAGAATTGGCCAAAATTATGAGTGTTGATGACCAACACATAAGCGCACCTTGGGGTTCAATAATTATGGAAACCGCTTTGGGACCCCAAAATGGTGAGTAATAGTCAACAAAATGGGTCAAAATTGGACAAAACTATGAGTGTTGACGACGGACACGTAAGCGCAACCCGAGAATCGTCAATCATGGAAATCACTCTGGGGCCCCAAAACGATGAGTAATAGTGCACGAAACGGACCAGAATCAGCCAAAAATGTGAGTGTTGATGACCGACACGTAAAAGCGCCCCAGGGTTCGTATGTCGTGGAAATCACTTTGGGACCCGGAAATAGTGAGTAATAATCCATGAAACGGGCCAGAATCAGCCAAAAACGTGTGTTGATGACCGAGACATAAACGCACCCTTGGGTTTTTCAATCGTGGAAATCACTCCGGATCCCAAAACAGTGAGTAATAGTCCACAAAACGGGCCAGAATCGGCTAAAATTGCGAGTGTTGATGACCTACACGTAATCGCACCCTGGGCTTCGTCAATCATGGAAATCACTCTGGGACCCCAAACAGTCAGTTACAGTCCACGAAACGGGCCAGAGTCGGCCAAAATTGCGAGTGTTGTTGACCAAAACGTAATCGCACCCTGGGGTTCAACAACTATGGAAATCACTTCGGGGCCCCAAAACGGTGAGTAATAGTCCATGAAAACGGCCAGAATTGGACAAACCTGTGAGTGTTGACGACGCACACGTAAACACACCCGGGGATCGTCAATCGAGGAACTCGCTTTGGGAAACCAAAACAGTGAGCAATAGTCCAGGAAATGGGCCAGAATTGGCCAAAATTACGAGTGTTGATGACCGACACATAAGCGCACCTTGGGGTTCAATAACTATGGAAACCGCTTTGGGACCCCAAAATGGTGAGTAATAGTCAACAAAATGGGTAAAAATTGGACAAAACTATGAGTGTTGATGACGGACACGTAAACGCACCCCGAGAATCGTCAATCATGGAAATCACTCTGGGGCCCCAAAACGGTGAGTAATAGTGCACGAAACGGACCAGAATCAGCCAAAAATGTGAGTGTTGATGACCGACACGTAAAAGCGCCCCAGGGTTCGTATGTCGTGGAAATCACTTTGGGACCCGAAAACAGTGAGTAATAATCCATGAAACGGGCCAGAATCAGCCAAAATTGTGCGTTGATGACCGACACATAAACGCACCCTGGGGTTTTTCAATCGTGGAAATCACTCCGGATCCCAAAACGGTGATTAATAGTCCACAAAACGGGCCAGAATCGGCTAAAAATGCGAGTGTTGATGACCTACACGTAATCGCACCCTGGGCTTCGTCAATCGAGGAACTCGCTTTGGGAAACCAAAACAGTGAGCAATAGTCCAGGAAATGAGCCAGAATTGGCCAAAATTACGAGTGTTGATGACCGACACATAAGCGCACCTTGGGGTTCAATAACTATGGAAACCGCTTTGGGACCCAAAATGGTGAGTAATAGTCAACAAAATGGGTCAAAATTGGACAAAACTGTGAGTGTTGACGAGGGACACGTAAACGCACCCCGAGAATTGTCAATCATGGAAATCACTCTGGGGCCCCAAAACGGTGAGTAATAGTGCACGAAACGGACCAGAATTAGCCAAAAATGTGAGTGTTGATGACCGACACGTAAAAGCGCCCCAGTGTTCGTATGTCGTGGAAATCACTTTGGGACCAGAAACAGTGAGTAATAATCCATGAAACGGGCCAGAATCAGCAAAAATTGTGTGTTGATGACCGACACATAAACGCACCCTGGGGTTTTCTAATCGTGGAAATCACTCCGGATCCCAAAACGGTGATTAATAGTCCACAAAACGGGCCAGAATCGGCTAAAAATGCGAGTGTTGATGACCTACACGTAATCGCACCCTGGGCTTCGTCAATCGAGGAACTCGCTTTGGGAAACCAAAACAGTGAGCAATAGTCCAGGAAATGAGCCAGAATTGGCCAAAATTACGAGTGTTGATGACCGACACATAAGCGCACCTTGGGGTTCAATAACTATGGAAAACGCTTTGGGAGCCAAAATGGTGAGTAATAGTCAACAAAATGGGTCAAAATTGGACAAAACAGTGAGTGTTGACAACGGACACGTAAACGCACCCCGAGAATCATCAATCATGGAAATCACTCTGGGGCCCAAAACGGTGAGTAATAGTGCACGAAACGGACCAGAATCAGCCAAAAATGTGAGTGTTGATGACCGACACGTAAAAGCGCCCCAGGGTTCGTATGTCGTGGAAATCACTTTGGGACCCTAAACAGTGAGTAATAATCCACGAAACGGGCCAGAATCAGCCAAAATTGTGTGTCGATGACCGACACATAAACGCACCCTGGGGTTTTTCAATCGTGGAGATCACTCCGGATCCAAAAACAGTGATTAATAGTCCAAAAAATGGGCCAGAGTCGGCTAAAATTGCGAGTGTTGATGACCTACACGTAATCGCACCCTGGGCTTCATCAATCATGGAAATCACTCTGGGACCCCAAACAGTCAGTTACAGTCCACGAAACGGGCCAAAATCAGCCAAACTTGTGAGTGTTGTTAACCAAAACGTAATCCCACCCTGGGGTTCAACAACTATGGAAATCACTTCGGGGACCCAAAACGGTGAGTAATAGTCCATGAAAACGGCCAGAATTGGACAAAACTGAGAGTGTTGACGACGCACACGTAAACACACCCCGGGGATCGTCAATCGAGGAACTCGCTTTGGGAAACCAAAACAGTGATCAATAGTCCAGGAAATGAGCCAGAATTGGCCAAAATTATGAGTGTTGATGACCAACACATAAGCGCACCTTGGGGTTCAATAATTATGGAAACCGCTTTGGGACCCCAAAATGGTGAGTAATAGTCAACAAAATGGGTCAAAATTGGACAAAACTATGAGTGTTGACGACGGACACGTAAGCGCAACCCGAGAATCGTCAATCATGGAAATCACTCTGGGGCCCCAAAACGATGAGTAATAGTGCACGAAACGGACCAGAATCAGCCAAAAATGTGAGTGTTGATGACCGACACGTAAAAGCGCCCCAGGGTTCGTATGTCGTGGAAATCACTTTGGGACCCGGAAATAGTGAGTAATAATCCATGAAACGGGCCAGAATCAGCCAAAAACGTGTGTTGATGACCGAGACATAAACGCACCCTTGGGTTTTTCAATCGTGGAAATCACTCCGGATCCCAAAACAGTGAGTAATAGTCCACAAAACGGGCCAGAATCGGCTAAAATTGCGAGTGTTGATGACCTACACGTAATCGCACCCTGGGCTTCGTCAATCATGGAAATCACTCTGGGACCCCAAACAGTCAGTTACAGTCCACGAAACGGGCCAGAGTCGGCCAAAATTGCGAGTGTTGTTGACCAAAACGTAATCGCACCCTGGGGTTCAACAACTATGGAAATCACTTCGGGGCCCCAAAACGGTGAGTAATAGTCCATGAAAACGGCCAGAATTGGACAAAACTGTGAGTGTTGACGACGCACACGTAAACACACCCGGGGATCGTCAATCGAGGAACTCGCTTTGGGAAACCAAAACAGTGAGCAATAGTCCAGGAAATGAGCCAGAATTGGCCAAAATTACGAGTGTTGATGACCGACACATAAGCGCACCTTGGGGTTCAATAACTATGGAAACCGCTTTGGGACCCAAAATGGTGAGTAATAGTCAACAAAATGGGTCAAAATTGGACAAAACTGTGAGTGTTGACGAGGGACACGTAAACGCACCCCGAGAATTGTCAATCATGGAAATCACTCTGGGGCCCCAAAACGGTGAGTAATAGTGCACGAAACGGACCAGAATTAGCCAAAAATGTGAGTGTTGATGACCGACACGTAAAAGCGCCCCAGTGTTCGTATGTCGTGGAAATCACTTTGGGACCAGAAACAGTGAGTAATAATCCATGAAACGGGCCAGAATCAGCAAAAATTGTGTGTTGATGACCGACACATAAACGCACCCTGGGGTTTTCTAATCGTGGAGATCACTCCGGATCCCAAAACAGTGATTAATAGTCCACAAAACGGGCCAGAATCGGCTACAATTGCGAGTGTTGATGACCTACATGTAATCGCATCCTGGGCTTCGTCAATCATGGAAATCACTCTGGGACCCCAAACAGTCAGTTACAGTCCACGAAACGGGCCAGAATAGGCAAACTTGCGAGTGTTGTTGACCAAAACATAATCGCACCCTGGGGTTCAACAACTATGGAAATCACTTCGGGGCCCCAAAACGGTGAGTAATAGTCCATGAAATCGGCCAGAATTGGACAAAACCGTGAGTGTTGACGACGCACACGTAAACACACCCGGGGATCGTCAATTGAGGAACTCGCTTTGGGAAACCAAAATAGTGAGTAATAGTCCAGGAAATGAGCCAGAATTGGCCAAAATTATGAGTGTTGATGACCGACACATAAGCGCACCTTGGGGTTCAATAACTATGGAAACCGCGTTGGGACCCAAAATGGTGATTAATAGTCAACAAAATGGGTCAAAATTGGACAAAACTGTGAGTGTTGACGACGGACATGTAAACGCACCCCGAGAATAGTCAATCATGGAAATCACTCTGGGGCCCCAAAACGGTGAGTAATAGTGCACGAAACGGACCAGAATTAGCCAAAAATGTGAGTGTTGATGCCGACACGTAAAAGCGCCCCAGGGTTCGTATGTCGTGGAAATCACTTTGGGACCCGAAACAGTGAGTAATAATCCACGAAACGGGCCAGAATCAGCAAAAATTGTGTGTTGATGACCGACACATAAACGCACCCTGGGGTTTTCCAATCGTGGAGATCACTCCGGATCCCAAAACAGTGATTAATAGTCCACAAAACGGGCCAGAATCGGCTAAAATTGCGAGTGTTGATGACCTACACGTAATCGCACCCTGGGCTTCGTCAATCATGGAAATCACTTTGGGACCCCAAACAATCAGTTACAGTCCACGAAACGGGCCAGAATCGGCCAAACTTGCGAGTGTTGTTGACCAAAATGTAATCGCACCCTGGGGTTCAACAACTATGGAAATCACTTCGGGGACCCAAAACGGTGAGTAATAGTCCATGAAAACGGCCAGAATTGGACAAAACTGTGAGTGTTGACGACGCACACGTAAACACACCCGGGGATCGTCAATCGAGGAACTTGCTTTGGGAAACCAAAACAGTGAGCAATAGTCCAGGAAATGAGCCAGAATTGGCCAAAATTACGAGTGTTGATGACCGACACATAAGCGCACCTTGGGGTTCAATAACTATGGAAACCGCTTTGGGACCCAAAATGGTGAGTAATAGTGAACATAATGGGTCAAAATTGGACAAAACTATGAGTGTTGACGACAGACACGTAAACGCACCTCGAGAATCGTCAATCATGGAAATCATTCTGGGGCCCCAAAACGGTGAGTAATAGTGCATGAAACGGACCAGAATTAGCCAAAAATGTGAGTGTTGATGACCGACACGTAAAAGTGCCCCAGGGTTCGTATGTCGTGGAAATCACTTTGGGACCTGAAAACAGTGAGTAATAATCCACGAAACGGGCCAGAATCAGCCAAAATTGTGCGTTGATGACCGACACATAAACGCACCCTGGGGTTTTTCAATCGTAGAAATCACTCCGAATCCCAAAACAGTGATTAATAGTCCACAAAACGGGCCAGAATTGGACAAAACTGTGAGTGTTGACGACGCACACGTAAACACACCCGGGGATCGTCAATCAAGGAACTCGCTTTGGGAAACGAAAACAGTGAGCAATAGTCCAGGAAATGAGCCAGAATTGGCCAAAATTACGAGTGTTGATGACCGACACATAAGCGCACCTTGGGGTTCAATAACTATGGAAACCGCTTTGGGACCCCAAAATGGTGAGTAATAGTCAACATAATGGGTCAAAATTGGACAAAACTGTGAGTGTTGACGACGGACACGTAAATGCACCCCGAGAATCGTCAATCATGGAAATAACTCTGGGGCCCCAAAACGGTGAGTAATAGTGCACGAAACGGACCAGAATCAGCCAAAAATGTGAGTGTTGATGACCGACACGTAAAAGCGCCCCAGGGTTCATATGTCGTGGAAATCACTTTGGGACCCGAAAACAGTGAGTAATAATCCACGAAACGGGCCAGAATCAGCCAAAATTGTGTGTTGATGACCGACACATAAACGCACCCTGGGGTTTTTCAATCGTGGAAATCACTCTGGATCCCAAAACAGTGATTAATAGTCCACAAAACGGGCCAGAATCGGCTAAAAATGCGAGTGTTGATGACCTACACGTAATCGCACCCTGGGCTTCGTCAATCATGGAAATCACACTGGGACCCCAAATAGGCAGTTACAGTCCACGAAATGGGCCAGAATCGACCAAACTTGCGAGTGTTGTTGACCAAAACGCAATCGCACCCTGGGGTTCAACAACTACGGAAATCACTTCGGGCCCCCAAAACAGTGAGTAATAGTCCACGAAAACGGCCAGAATTGGACAAAACTGTGAGTATTGACGACGCACACGTAAACACACCCGGGGATCATCAATCGAGGAAGTCGATTTGGGAAACCAAAACAGTGAGTAATAGTCCTGGAAATGAGCCAGAATTGGCCAAAATTATGAGTGTTGATGACCGACACATAAGCGCGCCTTGGGGTTCAATAACTATGGAAACCGCTTTGGGACCCCAAAATGGTGAGTAATAGTCAACAAAATGGGTCAAAATTGGACAAAACTGTGAGTGTTGACGACGGACACGTAAAAGTGCCCCAAGGTTCATATGTCGTGGAAATCACTTTGGGACCCGGAAACACTGAGTAATAATCCACGAAACGGGCCAGAATCAGCCAAAATTGTGTGTTGATGACCGACACATAAACGCACCCTGGGGTTTTCCAATCGTGGAAATCACTCCAGATCCCAAAACAGTGATTAATAGTCCACAAAACGGGCCAGAATCGGCTAAAATTGCGAGTGTTGATGACCTACACGTAATCGCACCCTGGGCTTCGTTAATCATGGAAATCACTCTGGGACCCCAAACAGTCAGTTACAGTCCATGAAACGGGCGAGAATCGGCCAAACTTGCGAGTGTTGTTGACCAAAACATAATCGCACCCTGGGGTTCAACTATGGAAATCGCTTCGGAGCCCCAAAACGGTGAGTAATAGTCCATGAAAACGGCTAGAATTGGACAAAACTGTGAGTGTTGACGACGCACACGTAAACACACCCGGGGATCGTCAATCGAGGAACTCGCTTTGGGAAACCAAAACAGTGAGCAATAGTCCAGGAAATGAGCCAGAATTGGCCAAAATTACGAGTGTTGATGACCGACACATAAGCGCACCTTGGGGTTCAATAACTATGGAAACCGCTTTGGGACCCCAAAATGGTGAGTAATAGTCAACATAATGGGTCAAAATTGGACAAAACTATGATTGTTGACGACGGACACGTAAATGCACCCCAAGAATCGTCAATCATGGAAATCACTCTGGGGCCCCAAAACGGTGAGTAATAGTGCATGAAACGGACCAGAATCAGCCAAAAATGTGAGTGTTGATGACCGACACGTAAAAGCGCCCCAGGGTTCGTATGTCGTGGAAATCACTTTGGGACCCCAAAACGGTGAGTAATAATCCACGAAACGGGCCAGAATCAGCCAAAAATGTGTGTTGATGACCGAGACATAAACGCACCCTGGGGTTTTTGAATCGTGGCAATCACTCCGGATCCCAAAACAGTGAGTAATAGTCCACAAAACGGGCCAGAATCGGCTAAAATTGCGAGTGTTGATGACCTACACGTAATCGCACCCTGGGCTTCGTTAATCATGGAAATCACTCTGGGACCCCAAACAGTCAGTTACAGTCCATGAAACGGGCGAGAATCGGCCAAAATTGTGAGTGTTGTTGACCAAAACGTAATCGCACCCTGGGGTTCAATAACTATGGAAATCACTTCGGGGCCCCAAAACGGTGAGTAATAGTCCATGAAAACGGCCAGAATTGGACAAAACTGTGAGTGTTGACGACGCATACGTAAACACACTCGGGGATCGTCAATCGAGGAACTCGCTTTGGGAATCCAAAACAGTGAGCAATAGTCCAGGAAATGAGCCAGAATTGGCCAAAATTACGAGTGTTGATGACCGACACAAAAGCGCACCTTGGGGTTCAATAACTATGGAAACCGATTTGGGACCCCAAAATGGTGAGTAGTAGTCAACATAATGGGTCAAAATTGGACAATACTATGAGTGTTGATGACGGACACGTAAACGCACCCCGAGAATCGTCAATCATGGAAATCACTCTGGGGCCCCAAAACGGTGAGTAATAGTGCACGAAACGGACCAGAATCAGCCAAAAATGTGAGTGTTGATGACCGACACGTAAAAGCGCCCCAGGGTTCGTATGTCGTGGAAATCACTTTGGGACCCGAAAACAGTGAGTAATAATCCACGAAACGGGCCAGAATCAGCCAAAATTGTGTGTTGATGACCGACACATAAACGCACCCTGGGGTTTTTCAATCGTGGAAATCAGTCCGGATCCCAAAACTGTGATTAATAGTCCACAAAACGGGCCACAATCGGCTAAAAATGCGAGTGTTGATGACCTACACGTAATTGCACCCTGGGCTTCGTCAATCATGGAAATCACACTGGGACCCCTAACAGTCAGTTACAGTCCATGAAACGGGCCAGAGTCGGCCAAAATTGCGAGTGTTGTTGACCAAAACGTAATCGCACCCTGGGGTTCAACAACTATGGAAATCACTTCGGGGCCCCAAAACGGTGAGTAATAATCCATGAAAACGGCCAGAATTGGACAAAACTGTGAGTGTTGACGACGCACATGTAAACACACCCGGGGATCGTCAATCGAGGAACTCGCTTTGGGAAACCAAAACAGTGAGCAATAGTCCAGGAAATGAGCCAGAATTGGCCAAAATTACGAGTGTTGATGACCGACACATAAGCGCACCTTGGGGTTCAATAACTATGGAAACCGATTTGGGACCCCAAAATGGTGAGTAGTAGTCAACATAATGGGTCAAAATTGGACAATACTATGAGTGTTGATGACGGACACGTAAACGCACCCCGAGAATCGTCAATCATGGAAATCACTCTGGGGCCCCAAAACGGTGAGTAATAGTGCACGAAACGGACCAGAATCAGCCAAAAATGTGAGTGTTGATGACCGACACGTAAAAGCGCCCCAGGGTTCGTATGTCGTGGAAATCACTTTGGGACCCGAAAACAGTGAGTAATAATCCACGAACGGGCTAGAATCAGCCAAAATTGTGTGTTGATGACCGACACATAAACGCACCCTGGGGTTTTTCAATCGTGGAAATCAGTCCGGATCCCAAAACTGTGATTAATAGTCCACAAAACGGGCCACAATCGGCTAAAAATGCGAGTGTTGATGACCTACACGTAATTGCACCCTAGGCTTCGTCAATCATGGAAATCACACTGGGACCCCTAACAGTCAGTTACAGTCCATGAAACGGGCCAGAGTCGGCCAAAATTGCGAGTGTTGTTGACCAAAACGTAATCGCACCCTGGGGTTCAACAACTATGGAAATCACTTCGGGGCCCCAAAACGGTGAGTAATAGTCCATGAAAACGGCCAGAATTGGACAAAACTGTGAGTGTTGACGACGCACATGTAAACACACCCGGGGATCGTCAATCGAGGAACTCGCTTTGGGAAACCAAAACAGTGAGCAATAGTCCAGGAAATGAGCCAGAATTGGCCAAAATTACGAGTGTTGATGACCGACACATAAGCGCACCTTGGGGTTCAATAACTATGGAAACCGCTTTGGGACCCCAAAATGGTGAGTAATAGTCAACATAATGGGTCAAAATTGGCCAAAACTATGAGTGTTGATGACGGACACGTAAACGCACCCCAAGAATCGTCAATCATGGAAATCACTCTGGGGCCCCAAAACGGTGAGTAACAGTGCATGAAACGGACCAGAATCAGCCAAAAATGTGAGTGTTGATGACCGACACGTAAAAGCGCCCCAGGGTTCGTATGTCGTGGAAATCACTTTGGGACCCGAAAACAGTGAGTAATAATCCACGAAAC
>NW_025228196.1:71329-78843 GCF_018294505.1 Triticum aestivum | reverse complement strand
GTGTTGATGACCGACACATAAACGCACCTTGGGGTTCAATAACTATGGAGACCGCTTTGGGACCCCAAAATGGTGAGTAATAGTCAACAAAATGGGTCAAAATTGGACAAAACTGTGAGTGTTGACGACGGACACGTAAACGCACCCCGAGAATCGTCAATCATGGAAATCACTCTAGGGCCCCAAAACGGTGAGTAATAGTGCACGAAACGGACCAAAATCAGCCAAAAATGTGAGTGTTGATGACCGACACGTAAAAGCGCCCCAGGGTTCGTATGTCGTGGAAATCACTTTGGGACCCGAAAACAGTGAGTAATAATCCACGAAACGGGCCAGAATCAGCAAAAATTGCGTGTTGATGACCGACACATAAACGCACCCTGGGGTTTTCCAATCATGGAGATCACTCCGGATCCCAAAACAGTGATTAATAGTCCACAAAACGGGCCAGAATCGGCTAAAATTGCGAGTGTTGATGACCTACACGTAATCGCACCCTGGGCTTCGTCAATCATGGAAATCACTTTGGGACCCCAAACAATCAGTTACAGTCCACGAAACGGGCCAGAATCGGCCAAACTTGCGAGTGTTGTTGACCAAAACGTAATCGCACCCTGGGGTTCAACAACTATGGAAATCACTTCGGGGACCCAAAACGGTGAGTAATAGTCCATGAAAACGGCCAGAATTGGACAAAACTGTGAGTGTTGACGACGCACACGTAAACACACCCGGGGATCGTCAATCGAGGAACTCGCTTTGGGAAACCAAAATAGTGAGTAATAGTCCAGGAAATGAGCCAGAATTGGCCAAAATTACGAGTGTTGATGACCGACACATAAGCGCACCTTGGGGTTCAATAACTACGGAAACCGCTTTGGGACCCCAAAATGGTGAGTAATAGTCAACAAAATGGGTCAAAATTGGACAAAACTGTGAGTGTTGACGACGGACACGTAAACGCACCCCGAGAATCGTCAATCATGGAAATCACTCTGGGGCCCCAAAACTGTGAGTAATAGTGCACGAAACGGACCAGAATCAGCCAAAAATGTGAGTGTTCATGACCGACACGTAAAAGCGCCCCAAGGTTCGTATGTCGTGGAAATCACTTTGGGACCCGAAAACAGTGAGTAATAATCCACGAAATGGGCCAGAATCAGCCAAAATTGTGTGTTGATGACCGACACATAAACGCACCCTGGGATTTTCCAATCGTGGAAATCACTCTGGATCCCAAAATAGTGATTAGTAGTCCACAAAACGGGTCAGAATCGGCTAAAATTGCGAGTGTTGATGACCTACACGTAATCGCACCCTGGGCTTCGTCAATCATGGAAATCACTCTGGGACCCCAAACAATCAGTTACAGTCCAGAATCAGCCAAACTTGCGAGTGTTGTTGACCAAAACGTAATCGCACCCTGGGGTTCAACAACTATGGAAATCACTTCAGGGACCCAAAACGGTGAGTAATAGTCCATGAAAACGGCCAGAATTGGACAAAACTGTGAGTGTTGACGACGCACACGTAAACACACCCAGGGATCGTCAATCGAGGAAGTCGCTTTGGGAAACCAAAACAGTGAGCAATAGTCCAGGAAATGAGCCAGAATTGGCCAAAATTACGAGTGTTGATGACCGACACATGAGCGCACCTTGGGGTTCAATAACTATGGAAACCGCTTTGGGACCCAAAATGGTGATTAATAGTCAACAAAATGGGTCAAAATTGGACAAAACTGTGAGTGTTGACGACGGACACGTAAACGCACCCCGAGAATAGTCAATCATGGAAATCACTCTGGGGCCCCAAAACGGTGAGTAATAGTGGACGAAACGGACCAGAATCAGCCAAAAATGTGAGTGTTGATGACCGACACGTAAAAGCGCCCCAGGGTTCGTATGTCGTGGAAATCACTTTGGGACCCGAAAACAGTGAGTAATAATCCACGAAATGGGCCAGAATCAGCCAAAATTGTGTGTTGATGACCGACACATAAACGCACCCTGGGGTTTTCCAATCGTGGAAATCACTCCGGATCCCAAAATAGTGATTAGTAGTCCACAAAACGGGCCAGAATCGGCTAAAATTGCGAGTGTTGATGACCTACACGTAATCGCACCCTGGGCTTCGTCAATCATGGAAATCACTCTGGGACCCCAAACAATCAGTTACAGTCCAGAATCAGCCAAACTTGCGAGTGTTGTTGACCAAAACGTAATCGCACCCTGGGGTTCAACAACTATGGAAATCACTTCGGGGACCCAAAACGGTGAGTAATAGTCCATGAAAACGGCCAGAATTGGACAAAACTGTGAGTGTTGACGACGCACACGTAAACACACCCGGGGATCGTCAATCGAGGAAGTCGCTTTGGGAAACCAAAACAGTGAGCAATAGTCCAGGAAATGAGCCAGAATTGGCCAAAATTACGAGTGTTGATGACCGACACATGAGCGCACCTTGGGGTTCAATAACTATGGAAACCGCTTTGGGACCCAAAATGGTGATTAATAGTCAACAAAATGGGTCAAAATTGGACAAAACTGTGAGTGTTGACGACGGACACGTAAACGCACCCCGAGAATAGTCAATCATGGAAATCACTCTGGGGCCCCAAAACGGTGAGTAATAGTGGACGAAACGGACCAGAATCAGCCAAAAATGTGAGTGTTGATGACCGACACGTAAAAGCGCCCCAGGGTTCGTATGTCGTGGAAATCACTTTGGGACCCGAAACAGTGAGTAATAATCCACGAAACGGGCCAGAATCAGCAAAAATTGTGTGTTGATGACCGACACATAAACGCACCCTAGGGTTTTCCAATCGTGGAGATCACTCCGGATCCCAAAACAGTGATTAATAGTCCACAAAACGGGCCAGAATCGGCTAAAATTGTGAGTGTTGATGACCTACACGTAATCGCACCCTGGGCTTCGTCAATCATGGAAATCACTTTGGGACCCCAAACAATCAGTTATAGTCCACGAAATGGGCCAGAATCGGCCAAACTTGCGAGTGTTGTTGACCAAAACGTAATCGCACCCTGGGGTTCAACAACTATGGAAATCACTTCGGGGACCCAAAACGGTGAGTAATAGTCCATGAAAACGGCCAGAATTGGACAAAACTGTGAGTGTTGACGACGCACACGTAAACACACCCGGGGATCGTCAATCGAGGAACTCGCTTTGGGAAACCAAACAGTGAGCAATAGTCCAGGAAATGAGCCAGAATTGGCCAAAATTACGAGTGTTGATGACCGACACATAAGCGCACCTTGGGGTTCAATAACTATGGAAACCGCTTTGGGACCCCAAAATGGTGAGTAATAGTCAACAAAATGGGTCAAAATTGGACAAAACTGTGAGTGTTGACGACGGACACGTAAACGCACCCCGAGAATCGTCAATCATGGAAATCACTCTGGGGCCCCGAAACTGTGAGTAATAGTGCACGAAACGGACCAGAATCAGCCAAAATGTGAGTGTTGATGACCGACACGTAAAAGCGCCCCAAGGTTCGTATGTCGTGGAAATCACTTTGGGACCCGAAAACAGTGAGTAATAATCCACGAAACGGGCCAGAATCAGCCAAAATTGTGTGTTGATGACCGACACATAAACGCACCCTGGGGTTTTCCAATCGTGGAAATCACTCCGAATCCCAAAACAGTGATTAATAGTCCACAAAACGGGCCAGAATCGGCTAAAATTGCGAGTGTTGATGACCTACACGTAATCGCACCCTGGGCTTCGTCAATCATGGAAATCACTCTGGGACCCCAAACAGTCAGTTACAGTCCACGAAACGGGCCAGAATCGGCCAAACTTGCGAGTGTTGTTGACCAAAACGTAATCGCACCCTGGGGTTCAACAACTATAGAAATCACTTCGGGGACCCAAAACGGTGAGTAATAGTCCATGAAAACGGCCAGAATTGGACAAAACTGTGAGTGTTGACGACGCACACGTAAACACACCCGGGGATCGTCAATCGAGGAACTCGCTTTGGGAAACCAAAACATTGAGCAATAGTCCAGGAAATGAGCCAGAATTGGCCAAAATTACGAGTGTTGATGACCGACACATAAGCGCACCTTGGGGTTCAATAACTATGGAAACTGCTTTGGGACCCAAAATGGTGAGTAATAGTCAACAAAATGGGTCAAAATTGGACAAAACTGTGAGTGTTGACGACGGACACGTAAACGCACCCCGAGAATTGTCAATCATGGAAATCACTCTGGGGCCCCAAAACAGTGAGTAATAGTGCACGAAACGGACCAGAATTAGCCAAAAATGTGAGTGTTGATGACCGACACGTAAAAGCCCCCAAGTGTTCATATGTCGTGCAAATCACTTTGGGACCCGAAACAATGAGTAATAATCCATGAAACGGGCCAGAATCAGCAAAAATTGTGTGTTGATGACCGACACATAAATGCACCCTGGGTTTTCTAATCATGGAGATCACTCCGGATCCCAAAACAGTGATTAATAGTCCACAAAACGGGCCAGAATCGGCTACAATTGCGAGTGTTGATGACCTACACGTAATCGCATCCTGGGCTTTGTCAATCATGGAAATCACTCTGGGACCCCAAACAGTCAGTTACAGTCCACGAAACGGGCCAGAATATGCCAAACTTGCGAGTGTTGTTGACCAAAACATAATCGCACCCTGGGGTTCAACAACTATGGAAATCACTTCGGGGCCCCAAAACGGTGAGTAATAGTCCATGAAAACGGCCAGAATTGGACAAAACTGTGAGTGTTGACGACGCACACGTAAACACACCCGGGGATCGTCAATTGAGGAACTCGCTTTGGGAAACCAAAATAGTGAGTAATAGTCCAGGAAATGAGCCAGAATTGGCCAAAATTACGAGTGTTGATGACCGACACATAAGCGCACCTTGGGGTTCAATAACTATGGAAACCGCTTTGGGACCCCAAAATGGTGAGTAATAGTCAACAAAATGGGTCAAAATTGGACAAAACTGTGAGTGTTGACGACGGACACGTAAACGCACCCCGAGAATCGTCAATCATGGAAATCACTCTGGGGCCCCAAAACTGTGAGTAATAGTGCACGAAACGGACCAGAATCAGCCAAAAATGTGAGTGTTGATGACCGACATGTAAAAGCGCCCCAAGGTTCGTATGTCGTGGAAATCACTTTGGGACCCGAAAACAGTGAGTAATAATCCACGAAACGTCCAGAATCAGCCAAAATTGTGTGTTGATGACCGACAGATAAACGCACCCTGGGGTTTTCCAATCGTGGAAATCACTCCGGATCCCAAAATAGTGATTAATAGTCCACAAAACGGGCCAGAATCGGCTAAAATTGCGAGTGTTGATGACCTACACGTAATCGCACCCTGGGCTTCGTCAATCATGGAAATCACTCTGGGACCCCAAACAGTCAGTTACAGTCCACGAAACGGGCCAGAATCGGCCAAACTTGCGAGTGTTGTTGACCAAAACGTAATCGCACCCTGGGGTTCAACAACTATGGAAATCACTTCGGGGACCCAAATTAGTGAGTAATAGTCCATGAAAACGGCCAGAATTGGACAAAACTGTGAGTGTTGACGACGCACACGTAAACACACCCGGGGATCGTCAATCGAGGAACTCGCTTTGGGAAACCAAAACAGTGAGCAACAGTCCAGGAAATGAGCCAGAATTGGCCAAAATTACGAGTGTTGATGACCGACACATAAGCGCACCTTGGGGTTCAATAACTATGGAAACCGCTTTGGGACCCAAAATGGTGAGTAATAGTCAACAAAATGGGTCAAAATTGGACAAAACTGTGAGTGTTGACGACGGACACGTAAACGCACCCCGAGAATCGTCAATCATGGAAATCACTCTGGGGCCCCAAAAC
The DNA here is from genome assembly GCF_018294505.1 of Triticum aestivum. Taxonomy (NCBI): domain Eukaryota; kingdom Viridiplantae; phylum Streptophyta; class Magnoliopsida; order Poales; family Poaceae; genus Triticum; species Triticum aestivum. Next base: position 72,941 of record NW_025228196.1, on the reverse strand, counting down.
GGTGAGTAATAGTGCACGAAACGGACCAGAATCAGCCAAAAATGTGAGTGTTGATGACCGACACGTAAAAGTGCCCCAAGGTTCGTATGTCGTGGAAATCACTTTGGTAACCGAAAACAGTGAGTAATAATCCACGAAACGGCCAGAATCAGCCAAAATTGTGTGTTGATGACCGACACATAAACGCACCCTGGGGTTTTCCAATCGTCGAAATCACTCCGGATCCCAAAATAGTGATTAATAGTCCACAAAACGGGCCAGAATCGGCTAAAATTGCGAGTGTTGATGACCTACACGTAATCGCACCCTGGGCTTCGTCAATCATGGAAATCACTCTGGGACCCCAAACAATCAGTTACAGTCCAGAATCAGCCAAACTTGCGAGTGTTGTTGACCAAAACGTAATCGCACCCTAGGGTTCAACAACTGTGGAAATCACTTCGGGGACCCAAAACGGTGAGTAATAGTCCATGAAAACGGCCAGAATTGGACAAAACTGTGAGTGTTGACGACGCACACGTAAACACACCTGGGGATCGTCAATCGAGGAAGTCGCTTTGGGAAACCAAAACAGTGAGCAATAGTCCAGGAAATGAGCCAGAATTGGCCAAAATTACGAGTGTTGATGACCGACACATGAGCGCACCTTGGGGTTCAATAACTATGGAAACCGCTTTCGGACCCAAAATGGTGATTAATAGTCAACAAAATGGGTCAAAATTGGACAAAACTGTGAGTGTTAACGACGGACACGTAAACGCACCCCGAGAATAGTCAATCATGGAAATCACTCTGGGGCCCCAAAACGGTGAGTGATAGTGCACGAAACGGACCAGAATCAGCCAAAAATGTGAGTGTTGATGACCGACACGTAAAAGCGCCCCAGGGTTCGTATGTCGTGGAAATCACTTTGGGACCCGAAACAGTGAGTAATAATCCATGAAACGGGCCAGAGTCAGCAAAAATTGTGTGTTGATGACCGACACATAAACGCACCCTGGGGTTTTCCAATCGTGGAGATCACTCCGGATCCCAAAACAGTGATTAATAGTCCACAAAACGGGCCAGAATCGGCTAAAATTGCGAGTGTTGATGACCTACACGTAATCGCACCCTGGGCTTCATCAATCATGGAAATCACTTTGGGACCCCAAACAATCAGTTATAGTCCACGAAACGGGCCAGAATCGGCCAAACTTGCGAGTGTTGTTGACCAAAACGTAATCGCACCCTGGGGTTCAACAACTATGGAAATCACTTGGGGGACCCAAAACGGTGAGTAATAGTCCATGAAAACGGCCAGAATTGGACAAAACTGTGAGTGTTGACGACGCACACGTAAACACACCCGGGGATCGTCAATCGAGGAACTCGCTTTGGGAAACCAAAACAGTGAGCAATAGTCCAGGAAATGAGCCAGAATTGGCCAAAATTACGAGTGTTGATGACCGACACATAAGCGCACCTTGGGGTTCAATAACTATGGAAACCGCTTTGGGACCCAAAATGGTGAGTAATAGTCAACAAAATGGGTCAAAATTGGACAAAACTGTGAGTGTTGACGACGGACACGTAAACGCACCCCGAGAATTGTCAATCATGGAAATCACTC
>NW_025228196.1:62098-71319 GCF_018294505.1 Triticum aestivum | reverse complement strand
AGGAACTCGCTTTGGGAAACCAAAACAGTGATCAATAGTCCAGGAAATGAGCCAGAATTGGCCAAAATTACGAGTGTTGATGAACGACACATAAGCGCACCTTGGGGTTCAATAACTATGGAAACCGCTTTGGGAGCCAAAATGGTGAGTAATAGTCAACAAAATGGGTCAAAATTGGACAAAACTGTGAGTGTTGACGACGGACACGTAAACGCACCCCGAGAATCGTCAATCATGGAAATCACTCTGGGGCCCCAAAAGGTGAGTAATAGTGCACGAAACGGACCAGAATCAGGCAAAAATGTGAGTGTTGATGACCGACACGTAAAAGCGCCCCAGGGTTCGTATGTCGTGGAAATCACTTTGGGACCCGAAAATAGTGAGTAATAATTCACGAAACGGGCCAGAATCAGCCAAAAATGTGTGTTGATGACCAAGACATAAACGCACCCTGGGGTTTTTCAATCGTGGAAATCACTCCGGATCCCAAAATAGTGATTAATAGTCCAAAAAATGGGCCAAGAATCGGCTAAAATTGCGAGTGTTGATGACCTACACGTAATCGCACCCTGGGCTTCATCAATCATGGAAATCACTCTGGGACCCCAAACAGTCAGTTACAGTCCACAGAACGGGCCAGAATCGGCCAAACTTGCGAGTGTTGTTGACCAAAATGTAATCGCACCCTGGGGTTCAACAACTATGGAAATCACTTCGGGGACCCAAAACGGTGAGTAATAGTCCATGAAAACAGCCAGAATTGGACAAAACTGTGAGTGTTGACGACGCACACATAAACACACCCCGGGGATCGTCAATCGAGGAACTCGCTTTGGGAAACCAAAACAGTGATCAATAGTCCAGGAAATGAGCCAGAATTGGCCAAAATTATGAGTGTTGATGAACGACACATAAGCGCACCTTGGGGTTCAATAACTATGGAAACCGCTTTGGGAGCCAAAATGGTGAGTAATAGTCAACAAAATGGGTCAAAATTGGACAAAACTGTGAGTGTTGACGACGGACACGTAAACGCACCCCGAGAATCGTCAATCATGGAAATCACTCTGGGGCCCCAAAAGGTGAGTAATAGTGCACGAAACGGACCAGAATCAGGCAAAAATGTGAGTGTTGATGACCGACACGTAAAAGCGCCCCAGGGTTCGTATGTCGTGGAAATCACTTTGGGACCCGAAAATAGTGAGTAATAATCCACGAAACGGGCCAGAATCAGCCAAAATGAGTGTTGATGACCGAGACATAAACGCACCCTGGGGTTTTCCAATCGTGGAAATCACTCCGGATCCCAAAACAGTGATTAATAGTCCAAAAAATGGGCCAAGAATCGGCTAAAATTGCGAGTGTTGATGACCTACACGTAATCGCACCCTGGGCTTCGTCAATCATGGAAATCACTCTGGGACCCCAAACAGTCAGTTACAGTCCACGAAACGGGCCAGAGTCGGCCAAAATTGTGAGTGTTGTTGACCAAAACGTAATCGCACCCTGGGGTTCAACAACTATGGAAATCACTTCGGGGCCCCAAAACGGTGAGTAATAGTCCATGAAAACGGCCAGAATTGGACAAAACTGTGAGTGTTGACGACGCACACGTAAACACACCCCGAGATCGTCAATCGAGGAACTCGCTTTGGGAAACCAAAACAGTGAGCAATAGTCTAGGAAATGAGCCAGAATTGGCCAAAATTACGAGTGTTGATGACCGACACATAAGCGCACCTTGGGGTTCAATAACTATGGAAACCGCTTTGGGAGCCAAAATGGTGAGTAATAGTCAACAAAATGGGTCAAAATTGGACAAAACTGTGAGTGTTGACGACGGACACGTAAACGCACCCCGAGAATCGTAAATCATGGAAATCACTCTGGAGCCCCAAAATTGTGAGTAATAGTGCACGAAACGGACCAGAATCGGCCAAAAATGTGAGTGTTGATGACCGACACGTAAAAGTGCCCCAAGGTTCGTATGTCATGGAAATCACTTTGGGACCCGAAAACTGTAAGTAATAATCCACGAAATGGGCCAGAATCAGCCAAAATTGTGTGTTGATGACCGACATATAAACGCACCCTGGGGTTTTCCAATCGTGGAAATCACTCCGGATCCCAAAATAGTGATTAATAGTCCACAAAACGGGCCAGAATCGGCTAAAATTGCGAGTGTTGATGACCTACACGTAATCGCACCCTGGGCTTCGTCAATCATGGAAATCACTCTGGGACCCCAAACAGTCAGTTACAGTCCACGGAACGGGCCAGAATCGGCCGAACTTGCGAGTGTTGTTGACCAAAACGTAATCGCACCCTGGGGTTCAACAACTATGGAAATCACTTCAGGGACGCAAAACGGTGAGTAATAGTCCATGAAAACAGCCAGAATTGGACAAAACTGTGAGTGTTGACGACGCACACATAAACACACCCCGGGGATCGTCAATCGAGGAACTCGCTTTGGGAAACCAAAACAGTGATCAATAGTCCAGGAAATGAGCCAGAATTGGCCAAAATTACGAGTGTTGATGAACGACACATAAGCGCACCTTGGGGTTCAATAACTATGGAAACCGCTTTGGGAGCCAAAATGGTGAGTAATAGTCAACAAAATGGGTCAAAATTGGACAAAACTGTGAGTGTTGACGACGGACACGTAAACGCACCCCGAGAATCGTCAATCATGGAAATCACTCTGGGGCCCCAAAAGGTGAGTAATAGTGCACGAAACGGACCAGAATCAGGCAAAAATGTGAGTGTTGATGACCGACACGTAAAAGCGCCCCAGGGTTCGTATGTCGTGGAAATCACTTTGGGACCCGAAAATAGTGAGTAATAATTCACGAAACGGGCCAGAATCAGCCAAAAATGTGTGTTGATGACCAAGACATAAACGCACCCTGGGGTTTTTCAATCGTGGAAATCACTCCGGATCCCAAAATAGTGATTAATAGTCCAAAAAATGGGCCAAGAATCGGCTAAAATTGCGAGTGTTGATGACCTACACGTAATCGCACCCTGGGCTTCATCAATCATGGAAATCACTCTGGGACCCCAAACAGTCAGTTACAGTCCACAGAACGGGCCAGAATCGGCCAAACTTGCGAGTGTTGTTGACCAAAATGTAATCGCACCCTGGGGTTCAACAACTATGGAAATCACTTCGGGGACCCAAAACGGTGAGTAATAGTCCTTGAAAACAGCCAGAATTGGACAAAACTGTGAGTGTTGACGACGCACACATAAACACACCCCGGGGATCGTCAATCGAGGAACTCGCTTTGGGAAACCAAAACAGTGATCAATAGTCCAGGAAATGAGCCAGAATTGGCCAAAATTACGAGTGTTGATGAACGACACATAAGCGCACCTTGGGGTTCAATAACTATGGAAACCGCTTTGGGAGCCAAAATGGTGAGTAATAGTCAACAAAATGGGTCAAAATTGGACAAAACTGTGAGTGTTGACGACGGACACGTAAACACACCCCGAGAATCGTCAATCATGGAAATCACTCTGGGGCCCCAAAAGGTGAGTAATAGTGCACGAAACGGACCAGAATCAGGCAAAAATGTGAGTGTTGATGACCGACACGTAAAAGCGCCCCAGGGTTCGTATGTCGTGGAAATCACTTTGGGACCCGAAAATAGTGAGTAATAATCCACGAAACGGGCCAGAATCAGCCAAAAATGTGTGTTGATGACCGAGACATAAATGCACCCTGGGGTTTTTCAATCGTGGAAATCACTCCGGATCCCAAAACAGTGATTAATAGTCCAAAAAATGGGCCAAGAATCGGCTAAAATTGCGAGTGTTGATGACCTACACGTAATCGCACCCTGGGCTTCGTCAATCATGGAAATCACTCTAGGACCCCAAACAGTCAGTTACAGTCCACGAAACGGGCCAGAGTCGGCCAAAATTGCGAGTGTTGTTGACCAAAACGTAATCGCACCCTGGGGTTCAACAACTATGGAAATCACTTCGGGGCCCCAAAACGGTGAGTAATAGTCCATGAAAACGGCCAGAATTGGATAAAACTGTGAGTGTTGACGACGCACACGTAAACACACCCGGGGATCGTCAATCGAGGAACTCGCTTTGGGAAACCAAAACAGTGAGCAATAGTCTAGGAAATGAGCCAGAATTGGCCAAAATTACGAGTGTTGATGACCGACACATAAGCGCACCTTGGGGTTCAATAACTATGGAAACCGCTTTGGGAGCCAAAATGGTGAGTAATAGTCAACAAAATGGGTCAAAATTGGACAAAACTGTGAGTGTTGACGACGGACACGTAAACGCACCCCGAGAATCGTCAATCATGGAAATCACTCTGGGGCCCCAAAACTGTGAGTAATAGTGCACGAAACGGACCAGAATCGGCCAAAAATGTGAGTGTTGATGACCGACACGTAAAAGTGCCCCAAGGTTCGTATGTCGTGGAAATCACTTTGGGACGCGAAAACAGTAAGTAATAATCCACGAAACGGGCCAGAATCAACCAAAATTGTGTGTTGATGACCGACACATAAACGCACCCTGGGGTTTTCCAATCGTGGAAATCACTCCGGATCCCAAAATAGTGATTAATAGTCCACAAAACGGGCCAGAATCGGCTAAAATTGTGAGTGTTGATGACCTACATGTAATCGCACCCTGGGCTTCGTCAATCATGGAAATCACTCTGGGACCCCAAACAGTCAGTTACAGTCCACGGAACGGGCCAGAATTGGCCAAACTTGCGAGTGTTGTTGACCAAAACGTAATCGCACCCTGGGGTTCAACAACTATGGAAATAACTTCGGGGACCCAAAACGGTAAGTAATAGTCCATGAAAACAGCCAGAATTGGACAAAACTGTGAGTGTTGACGACGCACACATAAACACACCCCGGGGATCGTCAATCGAGGAACTCGCTTTGGGAAACCAAAACAGTGATCAATAGTCCAGGAAATGAGCCAAAATTGGCCAAAATTACGAGTGTTGATGAACGACACATAAGCGCACCTTGGGGTTCAATAACTATGGAAACCGCTTTGGGAGCCAAAATGGTGAGTAATAGTCAACAAAATGGGTCAAAATTGGACAAAACTGTGAGTGTTGACGACGGACACGTAAACGCACCCCGAGAATCGTCAATCATGGAAATCACTCTGGGGCCCCAAAAGGTGAGTAATAGTGCACGAAACGGACCAGAATCAGGCAAAAATGTGAGTGTTGATGACCGACACGTAAAAGCGCCCCAGGGTTCGTATGTCGTGGAAATCACTTTGGGACCTGAAAATAGTGAGTAATAATCCACGAAACGGGCCAGAATCAGCCAAAAATGTGTGTTGATGACCGAGACATAAACGCACCCTGGGGTTTTTCAATCGTGGAAATCACTCCGGATCCCAAAACAGTGATTAATAGTCCAAAAAATGGGCCAAGAATCGGCTAAAATTGCGAGTGTTGATGACCTACACGTAATCGCACCCTGGGCTTCGTCAATCATGGAAATCACTCTGGGACCCCAAACAGTCAGTTACAGTCCACGAAACGGGCCAGAGTCGGCCAAAATTGCGAGTGTTGTTGACCAAAACGTAATCGCACCCTGGGGTTCAACAACTATGGAAATCACTTCGGGGCCCCAAAACGGTGAGTAATAGTCCATGAAAACGGCCAGAATTGGACAAAACTGTGAGTGTTGACGACGCACACGTAAACACACCCGGGGATCGTCAATCGAGGAACTCGCTTTGGGAAACCAAAACAGTGAGCAATAGTCTAGGAAATGAGCCAGAATTGGCCAAAATTACGACTGTTGATGACCGACACATAAGCGCACCTTGGGGTTCAATAACTATGGAAACCGCTTTGGGAGCCAAAATGGTGAGTAATAGTCAACAAAATGGGTCAAAATTGGACAAAACTGTGAGTGTTGACGACGGACACGTAAACGCACCCCGAGAATCGTCAATCATGGAAATCACTCTGGGGCCCCAAAACTGTGAGTAATAGTGCACGAAACGGACCAGAATCGGCCAAAAATGTGAGTGTTGATGACCGACACGTAAAAGTGCCCCAAGGTTCGTATGTCGTGGAAATCACTTTGGGACGCGAAAACAGTAAGTAATAATCCACGAAACGGGCCAGAATCAACCAAAATTGTGTGTTGATGACCGACACATAAACGCACCCTGGGGTTTTCCAATCGTGGAAATCACTCCGGATCCCAAAATAGTGATTAATAGTCCACAAAACGGGCCAGAATCGGCTAAAATTGTGAGTGTTGATGACCTACACGTAATCGCACCCTGGGCTTTGTCAATCATGGAAATCACTCTGGGACCCCAAACAGTCAGTTACAGTCCACGGAACGGGCCAGAATTGGCCAAACTTGCGAGTGTTGTTGACCAAAACGTAATCGCACCCTGGGGTTCAACAACTATGGAAATCACTTCGGGGACCCAAAACGGTGAGTAATAGTCCATGAAAACAGCCAGAATTGGACAAAACTGTGAGTGTTGACGACGCACACATAAACACACCCCGGGGATCGTCAATCGAGGAACTCGCTTTGGGAAACCAAAACAGTGATCAATAGTCCAGGAAATGAGCCAAAATTGGCCAAAATTACGAGTGTTGATGAACGACACATAAGCGCACCTTGGGGTTCAATAACTATGGAAACCGCTTTGGGAGCCAAAATGGTGAGTAATAGTCAACAAAATGGGTCAAAATTGGACAAAACTGTGAGTGTTGACGACGGACACGTAAACGCACCCCGAGAATCGTCAATCATGGAAATCACTCTGGGGCCCCAAAAGGTGAGTAATAGTGCACGAAACGGACCAGAATCAGGCAAAAATGTGAGTGTTGATGACCGACACGTAAAAGCGCACCAGGGTTCGTATGTCGTGGAAATCACTTTGGGACCCGAAAATAGTGAGTAATAATCCACGAAACGGGCCAGAATCAGCCAAAAATGTGTGTTGATGACCGAGACATAAACGCACCCTGGGTTTTTCAATCGTGGAAATCACTCCGAATCCCAAAACAGTGATTAATAGTCCAAAAAATGGGCCAAGAATCGGCTAAAATTGCGAGTGTTGATGACCTACACGTAATCGCACCCTGGGCTTCGTCAATCATGGAAATCACTCTGGGACCCCAAACAGTCAGTTACAGTCCACGAAACGGGCCAGAGTCGGCCAAAATTGCGAGTGTTGTTGACCAAAACGTAATCGCACCCTGGGGTTCAACAACTATGGAAATCACTTCGGGGCCCCAAAACGGTGAGTAATAGTCCATGAAAACGGCCAGAATTGGACAAAACTGTGAGTGTTGACGACGCACACGTAAACACACCCGGGGATCGTCAATCGAGGAACTCGCTTTGGGAAACCAAAACAGTGAGCAATAGTCTAGGAAATGAGCCAGAATTGGCCAAAATTACGAGTGTTGATGACCGACACATAAGCGCACCTTGGGGTTCAATAACTATGGAAACCGCTTTGGGAGCCAAAATGGTGAGTAATAGTCAACAAAATGGGTCAAAATTGGACAAAACTGTGAGTGTTGACGACGGACACGTAAACGCACCCCGAGAATCGTCAATCATGGAAATCACTCTGGGCCCCAAAATTGTGAGTAATAGTGCACGAAACGGACCAGAATCGGCCAAAAATGTGAGTGTTGATGACCGACACGTAAAAGTGCCCCAAGGTTCGTATGTCGTGGAAATCACTTTGGGACCCGAAAACAGTAAGTAATAATCCACGAAACGGGCCAGAATCAACCAAAATTGTGTGTTGATGACCGACACATAAACGCACCCCTGGGGTTTTCCAATCGTGGAAATCACTCCGGATCCCAAAATAGTGATTAATAGTCCACAAAACGGGCCAGAATCGGCTAAAATTGTGAGTGTTGATGACCTACACGTAATCGCACCCTGGGCTTCGTCAATCATGGAAATCACTCTGGGACCCCAAACAGTCAGTTACAGTCCACGGAACGGGCCAGAATTGGCCAAACTTGCGAGTGTTGTTGACCAAAACGTAATCGCACCCTAGGGTTCAACAACTATGGAAATCACTTCGGGGACCCAAAACGGTGAGTAATAGTCCATGAAAACAGCCAGAATTGGACAAAACTGTGAGTGTTGACGACACACACATAAACACACCCCGGGGATCGTCACTCGAGGAACTCGCTTTGGGAAACCAAAACAGTGATCAATAGTCCAGGAAATGAGCCAAAATTGGCCAAAATTACGAGTGTTGATGAACGACACATAAGCGCACCTTGGGGTTCAATAACTATGGAAACCGCTTTGGGAGCCAAAATGGTGAGTAATAGTCAACAAAATGGGTCAAAATTGGACAAAACTGTGAGTGTTGACGACGGACACGTAAACGCACCCCGAGAATCGTCAATCATGGAAATCACTCTGGGGCCCCAAAAGGTGAGTAATAGTGCACGAAACGGACCAGAATCAGGCAAAAATGTGAGTGTTGATGACCGACACGTAAAAGCGCCCCAGGGTTCGTATGTCGTGGAAATCACTTTGGGACCCGAAAATAGTGAGTAATAATCCACGAAACGGGCCAGAATCAGCCAAAAATGTGTGTTGATGACCGAGACATAAACGCACCCTGGGGTTTTTCAATCATGGAAATCACTCCGGATCCCAAAACAGTGATTAATAGTCCAAAAAATGGGCCAAGAATCGGCTAAAATTGCGAGTGTTGATGACCTACACGTAATCGCACCCTGGGCTTCGTCAATCATGGAAATCACTCTGGGACCCCAAACAGTCAGTTACAGTCCACGAAACGGGCCAGAGTCGGCCAAAATTGCGAGTGTTGTTGACCAAAACGTAATCGCACCCTGGGGTTCAACAACTATGGAAATCACTTCGGGGCCCCAAAACGGTGAGTATTAGTCCATGAAAACGGCCAGAATTGGACAAAACTGTGAGTGTTGACGACGCACACGTAAACACACCCGGGGATCGTCAATCGAGGAACTCGCTTTGGGAAACCAAAACAGTGAGCAATAGTCTAGGAAATGAGCCAGAATTGGCCAAAATTATGAGTGTTGATGACCGACACATAAGCGCACCTTGGGGTTCAATAACTATGGAAACCGCTTTGGGAGCCAAAATGGTGAGTAATAGTCAACAAAATGGGTCAAAATTGGACAAAACTGTGAGTGTTGA